>NW_019394562.1:0-77863 GCF_000612105.2 Orussus abietinus | reverse complement strand
AACCCGAACCCCGGAGGGGTGTGTTATGATGTGCCTGGCCGCTTGGGGGGCGCCTAGCGCCGCAACCAAGCGGTAATCTGGTCTGGCACTCAACATTGACAATCATATGAATTAAAGTCACTTGTCATTTCGATAAAGTAAGTAATGATGAAGAGATCGATGTAAAACTGTCGAAATCTCAGGAATTCATTATTCTAAGGACTGTTTAGGACCAACGTCGCCATCTGTGATGTTTAGCTGCAACTAAATGTTTGCTCTAAAACACGTGTTAGCCACGAGACAAGCCAGCATTCTCCTGTAATCGTTGGTGAAAGTATTTTCAATATTTTCCCATCTGAATCTGTAGTATTTCATTTCTATGGTATTCTAAATTGTTCAATCTAGATCCTGAAACTCTTCATTTTCGATTCTAAGCCTCCAAGAACCGTAAACATCCAATTCAGTCTCCAATTCAGAGAATACTTGCACCAACGATTTGACTTCTCAGATATATATATATATAGGCTGACTCTTTCATATCACCTTAAGGAAAAATCCATGGTATTACGCCCTTTTTATGTATGTATTTACAATCAGGAATTAACACGGCAATGTGTTAATCCACCGCAACCGAATCATACCAGTGGTTTGAGGAGCATCGCATTGATTTTATAACAAAACCCTTAAGATTTGGGGTGTCTTCAAAATTTTATCACACGGTGTTTTATTATTGGAATATTTACAGTTAACGGATCATACGGATATTTGTATATGTATTATGCTCTGTATAAATAGGAAGTAGACTGATACAGTGTTTAGTAATTTCAAATAAAAAACAAACGAAATCAGTAAAACATCCGAAAGCAACCCAATCGAAATTTGTCCGTTAAGTGATACGTTGTTTTTTTTAATAAAAATATATTATAATATAAGAAAACTTATTGTAGAAAACTCAATGGTAACAATCTGACAACATTGAAGGAGGGTACGTTTCATGGACTTAAAGCACTGAAGCAATTGTAAGTTACATGCTCAATACCTCCGAGTTATTCGCTTCGTCAGCCTGATTTATATTCATTACATGTTCTTTTTGCAGAGATCTTGCAAATAACCCATGGGAGTGTGATTGCAACCTTTATTGGTTTATCAGTTGGATGCACAACTTTTCTGTTAAAATGAGGTATTAATATTTGATAATTTGATCAATGTAACTTTATTGTGCACATTTTTCTTAAAATATGAATTTCCTAACAGTATCCGTGTTTTATGTTTAGTCCTTCTACAAAGTGTGCTTTACCACTAGGACTGAAAGGTCAGCCGCTAAAAAAGTTGAAACTTTCTGAAGATTTGCAATGTCAATGGTCAATTCCTGTCGTTGAGATTAAACCAGATCAAAGTCAGGTTGTATTTGCTGGTGATTCAATAACGTTAAAATGTAGAGCACCGAGCATCATTGAAGATAGACGTGCTAAATTGAACTGGTTGTGGAATCCCAATGCTACTGCTGAAACGTTAGCTTTGGATGCATATACGGATCCACAAAACAAGCTGCCCAATGTCATAATCGAGAATAGATATCTATCTGATAGTGGTATCGTAGACAGGTACTCACATGATTTCATATACATTTTCTTCGTTATAATAATTAGTTTTCTATTATCATTAAAGGTTGTGTACTTTTATAAAATATGGTGTATCCAACGTGTAGTACGTTAACTGAATACATGATGATGATGGATCCAGTACAGCTAGGCTTGCATTTATTTTTGTGCCATTAACGTTAAATATAAAAAGCTTGATTGGATCGGACATCACTTATGAATGACGTTTCCGTCTACGTAGTCAAGATTATTAATTATTAACGCTATGGATGGAATTTGAATATGTAATTAGTATATTACATCTTCAAGAGTATTTAACATATTGAATATTGCATCAGTTTTACGTGATTTTCCGTACCGGCTGTGGGTACCAACTGTTTACGTTAATATATTTAGTATTTATGTTTATAAAGTATGGCACAATATTTAGACTGAATAATTGTTAATACGTTCGCCATCACACATCACATATGTGTGACTCACCGGTTTCTCACAAGAATTTGGCGTCACATATTTGTGATAGTTTTGACTTCCTCAAAAAAGTATGGACTGTAATGGCCTGTTTATAGTCAAAACGCAACAGTGAAGGTGTTAATATAGGGGAGGACGAGGTCCGAAGCAACATTTCTAATATTTGTAATCATTGTGCCCATCCTACTAAACGTTTGAGTACTGCCCGGTTCCACCAACTTCGATCAAAAAGCTAATCCTCAGTTACGATGAGTTGCACGATCCACGACATTTTAATGGCGGGTTAATTTCCATTAACCAGCCAAAATCGATCATTTAGCTTTAGTTAATAGAACTTCAACCTAAAAACTGCACAAACGTGGAGAAAACGCGATACATTGAGTATGTATTAACATTTTGTGACAAAACAAATGAAAACCTTTTTTATTTTATTTACAATTTCTTAATGATCGAAGTATGCTTGAAAATATTTTATGATATCTTAACCAAAGAACTTGAAGGTCGCATCTGTCAAATAAGTGCTTGCATGAAGCTAGTGTCTTGACAAGAGTGCATATATCTTGCTTTCTAGTCGATCAGAGTATCAGTCAATCACCCGAACGCGTTCACCGATAATTCAACTTACTTCGAATGGTGTATACGATTACTTAATCACGCTCTAAATAAATGTGGTGGAACACATACGTTTTTAACCCATGATTAACTACGATATTAACTTTAATCTACGGTTAGGTAATAAATGATTTAACCAAGGTTGGTGGAACCGGACACAGAACTTGATAGGCAAGCAGGGAGCTTATGATATTATATATCATTCTAGCCGTGACATTTTTTACCATGTTTACTTACAAGCATTTACAAGCTATTAAAGATTTTTGGAAATACGTGTAGTATTACTTTCGCCCCTGCTAAGAGGGATAAATTGTAACACAGTAGTGTCGAAAGTAGTAATACACACACCTAGTAAATTTTATTCGAATTAAAGAGGAGGAAGGTATTTATCACATTATCACACATTGGAAAAATAAAAGTGAAGTTAAGTCAATAAATTAAGGTAGACGAAAACGAAAAAGACATTTATCACATACTGTCTGCTAAGAACGTAAAAAAAATATTAATAAATGACAATTAATACCGCGGTATATTAATCGATGAATATGCACCGCGAGTGAACTCATTCTGAAAAGAAGCTACTAAAATCATTGAGTGACGAACATCGTAACAGTCAGTGCAATAACGTTATGTCGTACCATCGGGAAGATTCTGAATCTCTTTATTGCTGGATTTGCGCACTCGAATGATGTGTGTAAGTATGTGCGTGTGAGTCTGGCTGTTTATACAGCGCTATCCTTGTTAAAGAAGGGGTCCAAAAATCCTGTTCTATTTTTTCCTACAGTGTATAAATTCCCTGTAATAACAAATTGAAGCATAGCCAATCAATCGTATTCTTGAACGGATCGCATAGCGAAGAGGACGCTGGTACACCGCAGACAGCCGAACGCAGCCCAACCGGCATCCTCTCCACTATGCCTTCCGTTGGGAAGCGCGCTTGAATGGCTGTGCTTCAATTAGTTATTATAAGAAATTTATACACTGTAAGAAATAATAGAATAGGACTTTTCGACTCCTTTTTCGACAAGGATAGCGCAATATAAACCGCGACTATCAATTCTGTTACACCTGTATACCCCTAAATGAATATCGACTGAATATCACCACGAGCCTCCTGCAAAGCCCGGAACCATCAACTCCGAAACTATACCAACTTTCATAGGTCGAGGTCTTCCATAAATTGTTCAATTAACACGTTGAACGGTGGTCAACGTATTAAAGGGTCGACCCGTCGATAATAAAGTTGACCGTTTTCAAAACGCCAATCTGAACATTTTCCGGGCTGATTTGAGACCTCGACGTCTCGGTTGATGTACCACGAATCGATGCTCCCTTCCTCGAGCTTAAAGGCGCAGGCCGCCAGGGGGACACTACCCTCCGCTGATCGCGACACGTTATCCGGCACAAGATTTAAACTACCTTTTCGATAAATAATTTCTTAATCAAGCCTTGGAGGGCTAAAGCCCAACTGGCTAAACAGCCGAAAGGGTTTTTGAAATTATCCAACCAACGGAGACTACTGTGATCGGTTATAACACGGAAACCATACTCTTCTAAATGAGATAGAAGGCGAGAGACACTCCAGTTCCGTTACGGTGTATTTTATCTCGGCGTCGTTAAGGATTCTGCTCGCGTACGTAACAACCCATTCTTGTTCATCTTTTTCCTGCGAAAGAACGGCCCCAAGACCAATAGTACTGGCATCCGTCTGCACAGTAAATTGTAACAAAAGAATCTGGGCAACGTAGCACGGAGGCGGTGGTTAATCACAATTGAATTTCCTGGAATGCCGTAACTTGCCTCCTGACCCCACATCCATGACGAATTTGTTCTTAACACATTAAGGACCGCTAAGAAATCTATAAGACATACGCCCAGGACCGCACGGGTACATCGTGAGCGGTCCGTGATAGATGGGGCGCGAAACACGAGAAAACTCGTAAGCGATTCTTAATGTGTTAAGAGGCGCGTTAAAGGCTCACTAACTGTAGCGAAATCGGAAACAAAAGGACGGTACCAGCTGGCCATTCCTAGAAACCGACGTAATTACTTATTTGTTTTCAGACGTGGAAAGTTTAAAACGGGTTCAACTTTAGCGGGATCAATTCTTAATACTTCCTAGTCGACAAGAAAACCTAAATATTGCACCTGTGATCGGCAAAATTTGATCTTTTCGGGATTGATTTTTAAACCGGCTTGTCTAAGTTGACGAAACTACTTGCAACCAATGTAAGTGTTCAAAAAAGGTGCGAGTCGCTACAATAATATTGCCGAGATATGCAAACGACCATTTGAGGACCAATTAACCGATCAATTAACTTCTGGAACGTAGCGGAAATTTAAGCACAGAGCGTAGATGCCATTTGGTTTTCTAGTTATGACAATCAGATTCGACCACGGGCTAGTTGACGGTTCCACAATTCCTTTCTGGAGCCAACGATCAACTTCTTAGGTGATCTCTACCTGAATTGGAGTTGAAACAAGATTTCTTTGCTTAATAGGGGGGTGGTCTTACTTCAGTGATAAGTTTGGTGAACCTTGTACAACCTAGCCCACCCTCAATAGATAGTAATTCCCATGTACGTAAGAATATATTGATGGAGCCCAAGCCAGAGGGGCGACTGCCGGAGTAAGTAGGTGGGGGTACATGTAGGGATAATGGGAAATGTGTTCCACACCCGTGATTCAGTGGTGTCGTAGCGGTGCCATCCAAGCAACAGACAATTGGGTACCATAGCGGGCTTTTTTCAAATCTATATAACGAACTCTTGTTCTTCGCCTTCACTCCTTCTCTTGCCCCATCTTGTCGTCTTTTGCCGTTTTTCAATATATCACCTCACAGATATTTGATCCTCACTTTGCTTGTTATTGCCAGATCGTGTTACCGCCAGGTTTCGGCGCTACGCGCCCCCTAAAAGGCAAGGCATATCATTACATCCCCCAACGGGGGGTCGGGTTGACTACTTGGGCTCCGAATTCAACAATCCCTTATAAGGGCATGCAAACAATAACTTGGGATTATTAGGGTTTTTATTTCGGTCTCGCACTACGCGTCATAGCGGCGCGCTAACGAGAGTGCTCCAGAAGTTTGGTGCTCTTGCCATCGAGCTAGAATTACAGTACATGATCACATTGCGCTATTCGACCGAGAAAAACTCTCCCATGACCCGATGGTGTGGCTACTCATCCCTCAATCCTGTACGTAGATACAATGCAGGAATCATTGCGTCGGTAACAATGCCAATCTCACCAAATATTCAACTTAGTATTAACGATCGTAAAACCAGACTTCGCCTAAGGCCAGCAGATGGTTACCTATAACCTTTTGGTGTATAATAACAAAAGCCTATGATTATTAAAGACGTGTTGCTCAACGTTTAATTCAAATCGAAAATGTAGTTTTGGAGATCATCGTTTTCGTGTAATTATTGATATGTTATTATGGGGCTCGCCAAAAATGTTTTACGAATTCTTTATATTTTTTTGTTGTAGATCGTGTGTTTTAATATTTTAGTTTAAAAAAGTTATTAAAGAACTAGGAATAAGTTGTTTTTTGTATTTGGTATTGTGACGGATATTGGGGCCTCACATCCCACACCCTGCAAATTAGGACTCCGTAAGACTCTTCCACGGAGATTCCGATCTTCAGCCGGGCAATGGAATTCAATCATTAGAGACGACTTGTTTATATTTATTTATGGCGCCAAGTATGCCTCGGCATGCCGCAAGTCCATCAATTTATCCGGCTAGGAAAATTAAGCTCGTTCACGCGGCCGCTTGCGACACGGTAGAGAAAGGGGATTCGGAAAAGGTACTGAGCAGTGGCAGGATTTTGAATTAGGAAAACGGAAATAAAAGAAGTCTAAATTCTCAACAACATTCATGGATGCTCATTTATTAAAAAGAAAAGACCGGAACACTTCTAGACTCCACCGGCAAATTTAAATTAAAGCCCTACGCACGATAAGAGGAAGCCGTAAGCTCCTCGAGATTTCTACCGGCGCCTCGAGAAGGATAATGAGGCACAACGCCTAACTCCGTCCGGATCCCATAAAATAAGCGGACTTCTATTGGTCGGGGCGGGTCAATACCGATAAACCAGGGGGTCATCGACGATAGATTACAAAAAATCGGTTTTTTTACGCGCGAAAAGAGCTCCGGGCAAAACAAGAACGCGGCAGTAGAAAAATCACTAATTATTTAATCGCAGTTATTTCATACGGCGCCACGCGGTTCAACAAAAGATAACGGGAGATCGGTCGTGTGTCAAAGAGGTTTCTCGAGATTACAATTTATTTCATTGGAGCGGAAACGAACATTACTGGATCCCTATCCAGGTTCCCTCACCAAGTCGGTCGAAAGTGGAAGCGAGATGGCAACAAGGCGGAAAACGGTAGACTAAAACAGCAATCGGTAGCACTGGCCACACTCGGAGTATCCAGAACAATGAGCTCCGAGGACCGGCAGGACCACCGAATTGCGGAAAACCCCTTTCACCGAATCCGTTAGACGCCACCGAGATCGTTAGGCGCCGGCAATTAACGGCAGTTTTTTTCATATTTGAAACATTATTTTGTAGAGAGTATACGGGGTGTAACAACTCGTGGTCACTGTTTATACAGCGCTATCCTTGTTGAAAAAGGAGTCAAGAAGTCCTATGTTAACTAACAATAAGCACAACTAATCAATCACGTTCCCGAACGGAAGGCATAGCGGAGAGAGCGACCGTGAGTCTGCTATGCCGCAGACAACCAAACGCAGCCCTACCGGCATCCTCTCCGTTGTGCCTTCTGTTCGGAAACCCGATTGATTGGTTGTGCTTCACTTAGCCATCACAGGAAATTTATACACTGTAGAAAAAAGTAGTACAAGACTTAAAGATGTTATGCTTCCGCTGTCAGAATTGTTCCTTAAATTTTTTGTGGTTTTCGGGAGTGACCCGCGTCCATTGTCGCCAGAGAACCTCTACCGACTAAAGAGCGCCAACCGTCGGCACCGTTGGCCCTCGAAACATAAACATAGGACGTTAGAGAAGAATCTAGTGTTAGGTCGGGGATCGTTTGCTCAAGAGCAGCGATAACGGTTGCCTGAGCATATCGGTCGGACCGGGCCTCTTGGGTTGTTTTTGGGACTCGCTTCCAGGTGGTTGAAACCAGCCAAAGACCTCGTCGAGTGAAGTAATGAAGATACTGTATTTCCGATGCCTCTTGGTTTACAGGAATGACTCGTAGAGTAGTCGACTTAAGGGGACTGGTAT
Source organism: Orussus abietinus (assembly GCF_000612105.2). Lineage (NCBI taxonomy): Eukaryota > Metazoa > Arthropoda > Insecta > Hymenoptera > Orussidae > Orussus > Orussus abietinus. Next base: position 69,943 of record NW_019394562.1, on the reverse strand, counting down.
TTGCCCAGAGTTACAGGTGCTTCGCACGCAGGTTACAGAGTAGAGACAGTTCAAACTTCGCTAGTCAGAGTGCTAGCACTTCGGAGCAGGCCTTTTTATACTAAACTGGGGTGTTCCTAGATGCAAAGAAGGCTGCTTATTGGTGGGTTTTTAAGGTTGAGAAGGGGAATGTCTCGTGTGATTGGCTTGGGGACAGGTTGAACGGGAAACAAGTGGAAAGTCGTCTTTTCCAGAGAATCCGAATGTTTGCCTATCCCAGGGCTGTTATCTGGTTTGGGGTGCGGAAGTACGCAGAGAAACAAAGGGGAGACAAAGAACGAGGGAGAGCGTGTCTCTAGGAGCGTTTTGGAGCACGAGACGCGCTGCTTAGAGCTTCTTTCTTAATATTACTTAAAATAAAATGTTAAGTAGGGATCTAACACTAGTCGACTCCAGCTCGATCGCTCGAATATTCTCGTCACAACTTTTCGACTCTTCTTTCAAGAAGGATAGCGCTATATAAACAGTGACTATGAGTTCTGTTACACCCTGTATGTGTAGTTGGCGCAGTTTTTTCTACATCCGATGAAGGTGTTTTCGATGTGATCTCATATTTTTGTAATCCATTAATATAATGTACCCGAATTCATGGTCGGAACAGGTTGTAACAGGCACATACATGTTCACACACTTGGCAATGTTGTTTTACCTCTGATGATGTGTTTGATTTGACTATTTCAAGTTGATTCAATTAATAGACGAAATAACTTTTTGACTGATAGTAATATACTAATACCTATTGCAAATATTAATGGGGACTATAATGTGAATAAATTTTTTTGTTTACTACAGTAAAGTTGTTCTGAAGTTAACTCAACTACGTGTAACAAAATTAATTCAACTACCCAATATATTATAAAAAATATTATGTTGCTTTTATTGATATTTAAGGGGCTGCTTCTAAAATGTATTTATTGGACTATGATATTATTAGTGACATAAACTATTACTAGAAGCGTTACAGTTTACGAACTGTATATTTAAAATTTTAAGTTTAATATTCTTTTGCTGTCCCAGTTCTTTACAGATTGCGCATGTTCAAGAAGAACATGGTGGGCGATGGAACTGCTTATTAGTTTCAACTCATGGAAATGGCTCAAGAGCAATCGGTGTCATTGTCATTTCGGATGACACTCGCTATTGTCCTTTGACAGGTAAGTATTGTAAACTAACGTGTAAAAATGTGAATCGAAATATTTGTTCCAATTACCGTTGCTCTTTAAATGATATTGATATTAATAATTGATAATGTAATATTTTAGTAACCAGAAATAACAAAGGAATTTATTCCTGGCCTCGAACGGTAGTTGGGTGGAAGGTAGAACTACCTTGCGAAGGCAGTCGGTTATCTGGTCTGATGATGCAAACACCACTGCGAGCTTCGTATCAATGTAACGGCATGGGTCAGTGGGAAGATCTTAACACTGAATCCTGTCCTTATGTCTCTCATACAACAAAAGTCCTAGAACAATTCTCAAAAGTTAACCTTTCGCTGACTAAAGGAAATTTACTAGAAACTACAAAGAAATTTAAAAATTATACTAGTGATGGAAGCAAACTCACCGACCCCATTGAAATACACTTTATAACGCAAACAATTGAGAATTATTTGCGTTTTCTCGGTGAAGAAAAAGAACTTGGTACAATATTGGTAGATGTAATTAGTTCAGTAATGAACCTTCCAAAAGAAATACTGAAAATGGCAGAAGTTGGATATGATTCTTGTACGAGATTGATTAGAGCAGTGGAGACAATAACGGAACTAACACCTATGATTCAATCGCATAAAAAGAACATGGCATTAGAAAAATTTAGAGTAAGACGAGAGAACTTTAAAGGTTTGACTTGCACTTGGTATAGTACTACGGTATCAAGTTCGGATTCTGAAACATCAAGGACATTGCATTGCGCAACTAATAATAGAACTACACCAGTTAATACGAAGGATAAAACAATTGAAGCGTCAATTCAACTACCAGCTTCGTTGTTGACACATCTTGAAGGATTTGTTGTGACTCATAACCTCGTGATCTCTATGTATCGTGACAGTGGACTGTTCCCCAACGTGCTGCCTGATAGTAAAATGGATGTGACATCGTCCGTCATTGGTACCAAACTTAGTACGTCTCACATCTCAATTTTTAAAAAGAAAGCAATTATATAATTTGTTACATCAATAACGATACATAAATTATACATCACATATAATTTCATTAAGAATTAATTTTTTTTTTTTGTATGTCACAGATGGTACAGCAATCGGTAATTTGCTCGAACCCGTATATGTGATGTTGAAGGCTCCGTTGTATCATTATACAGGAAGTAGACCAAGGCCAGTGGTCTGGGATTCTACAACTAATGGAACAAGCGGATGGAGTAACGAAGGGTGCCAACTTTCTGACTTGGTGAATAATTTGATAATATTTCGTTGCAACAGATTAGGATACTACGGATTGCTGCAAGATACTTCATACATTAGTCGAAAGGAAGGAAGGTATGTCCTAACACACAACTTCTGCGCGCTCACTTTTACTGGAAAAGATTACCGCGCACTTGACTACTTGTTCTAACTAGCGGACTAATTCAAAACTAGTTTGAATTGCGAAACTTAAATATTATTCAACGAAGATGATTCCATGATTATTAATTTTACTAAAATAAAAATTTAGATAAACTTGTATCAGTCAATTAAGTTTATTGCAATAGTAAATTAAATTGTATTCTATAATTGAATACTATATATTTTTGTTTTTTCACGGGTCTCGTTTCCATTCAAAGGATTAATATTACTATATCTTTAACGGATTGAATGTAGGTAAAATGAACTATAAAGTGAACGCGCAACATGTTAGTACCTATGAAATAAATAATTAGGCTCTGCATGCTTGAAGAGTCCATTCTCGTTGCATGGGATGGTTTCAGTTTAACCGGAGCCAAGTTCAGATACTCTAACCCGGCAATATACATTGGGAGCATCGTGGCCATAACGTGTTTGGCATTGACGTCAGTAACGTATGCCATCTGTTACGCATCCATCGTGATGCCGAAAAGAGCAAAGCATTGCGTGGTGAACACATGGGTCGCTATAGCGCTGCTATGTTTCCTATACAGCATCGGCATTCACCAGACAGAAAACATATCTCTCTGCCAAGGCGTCGGTTTGGTGCTACATTATCTGTCTCTTTGCTGTTTACTCTGGATGGCTGTATCCGCGAGGTATGCTTATCGCACTGAACGACTCAAATTAATTCGTTCGTTCCTTCATTCGCTGGAACGTACCTCTTACGTTTTCAGTAACATGTATGGACGGCTGTCCAAGTCCGACATCGATACCATGCCGGACGAAGAACTCGCGGACCAACCGATCCAGAAGCCTTTGCTGGGTCTCTACTTGGTTGGGTGGGGTATCGCCTTGATAATATGCGGTATTTCCGGGGCTATTAATCTTCGCGAGTACGCCGGATACTCGTACTGCTTTCTGAGCTCTGGCCCGGCCCTCGCAGCGCTCTTCGTTCCAGCGGTAATCCTCATCGTATATCTCACAGTCTTTCATCTATTAATTAGATGCGCCATTCGAAGTACGGACTTAAATGCTCGTCTTTCCGAAGGCACTCAGGCCACCGAGAATGTGGACCTGGAACTATTAGAACCTAATGTTACTTCAGCTCCTGACGGAGCCAGCATACGTACAAGTAGAACTGTATCCTCCGAGGTCGAAGACCTCGAACATTCGCAGATAACTCAACTGAAAGGTCAAATTATAATCTTGATATTGTATCTGATAGCGTGGTCTTCAGGTGCCATGGTCATTGCGAAACCTTTTAGTACATACTTTCTTCACGAGGAGACTGCCTTTTCAATTTTATATGCTGTTTCTACCGGCACCCTGGGACTTTTTATTTTCTTTTTTTACGGGATAGCCCGTAGTGACGTAAGGTACCAATGGTTGAGAATGCGCTGCTGGTTGCGAAGGAAGAAAAGCAGATGCTGCAGAACAAGAAGTGTCTCGGATGCTAATCCACCCGTCTCAGCGCAGCCTTTAGTACAAAATATTCCAACATTGACATCTAATCAACTGATTCAGGCCACACCATCGGGCTTGACTGGTGCCACTGATTCTAACTCTTTGAGTTCATCACGGCGGACAAACATCACTAGAGGATGTGATATAACCTTAAAAGTGGCTTCTGATCTCAATTCTACGGACAGCACCAAAGCCGCTAACGTAAATCTTGTCGTACTTCATCGAAGACAATACAGATGTAATAACTCTGTTACCACGTATGCAGAACCCACGCCGGCTTGTGTCGATATGTTCTACAATCCAAGACAAAGTGGAGTAGCCAGAAAGTTTTTTAAGAAACAAAGGCGTCATACGAAAAACAATAACAGCAGTAATAATAATAACAATAATAGCGGTAATTTGGGGCCTAGAAAGCAGGGAGATGGAGGCGCCACGAGTGACGGCGGCAGTTGTGTATCTATTCCGCGACCTGTTAAATTTAGAACTGAAACCGGTCGTAGTATCTTTGGAGGCAGTGGCGCTAAGGTTAATAACACCAACATTCACGTGGAACCAAAGCCTTTAATGAACGATTTAAAAAATGTCAACATTTTGTCAGATAGTGGCGGTAGTGTTTCCGATAATAGGAATGCCCCAATGCGGTTTGTTATTGGGCGAGAGAGCGCAGGTAAGAGCACTAAAAGAGCTAGGATTAATGACAGGCTGCAAACCAAATGCGAGAAACCAGTAGATAGTAGGATGCCTTCGTCCAGAGAAGCTTTCAAGCAACGGGATAAACAATGTAAAAGATATGTACCTGCTAATACATATGAATCTGATGTAACTGAAGTGAAGACTGATGAGGATGAAAAGTATCTCCGCAATGTTTCCCAGCAATGTAGTTTAGAATATAGTTCAGAGATGGAATCAGTGCAAATGACGAGTGAACGGAGTGATCGTGAATTTCATGAAGTTGACAGAGAGTTTGAAAAGGAACAAGCATATAGTAATCTAGAAACAACCGTTGATCTTGCCGCAGCAAATGAGGGTCTCAGGAGAGAATGCGATAGACTAGACCGGTCTAGTAGCCTATATTGCTTGCCCATACATCGACCTGATCCTCCTAGAAGTTATAGAGGGTCGCTTAATGACGTTGCCTCTTTGGCAAGTTCCAAGAATTGTAGCAACTTTAAAGTGTCTCTTACCGATATACGAAGTATGGCTGGTTCCTTTCCAAGTCAAAGAACTTCGGATTTCCGGAAGTCTACAATCGGATCGGAGAGATCACTTACTGAAATTGGCAGCTTTTTTGGGGATAGTACATATGAGCTCGTAATTTCCAGGCAAACTGTCAAAGACATTAAAGATGAGTGTAGATCTACCGATAGTACCAAGTTAGACAGCCCTTCTAGTGATTGCCCTGTCAAAGAATCCGAGCCATTACTTAATTTAACCGCCTTGACAGCGGTTAACGGCTCGTTAACTCTGGATCGACATGTTGGCATAAATTCAAACATAGAGATAGTTTACGAAGATACAAGCTTCAGTAATGTTCATGCTTATACAGAGGGCGTCCTTATCGACGATGACATGTATTTGGAGAACACGGCATCGCCACATGTTGCTAAGAAAGAAACCAGCGTATGATTCATGCGAAAATTTGACGAATAATTTATTTATGAAGACTTAATTGTTGACAAGTAAGAGTAACGCTATAACATTTTACAGATAATCCAAGAGATTTTGAACGACAGCAACAAAATCTGAATATTAAGTCCGTGTCGCCCAGCATGATTTATAATGAAACGCTTAAATGTTAATGCTCCCGAATTGATTATGAATCTCGAATGTCAAAATAAAGTTACAAATTATTATTGTAGGTCATGTCACGTATTATTACTATTTCATAGTAGTCACATTGTTGAAAAAAAGAGTGAGTTTCAGTGAAGCACTACGTACCTTTTATTGTAAATACATTAAACTTAGGTAGGAAAAGGGTCAAATATTTATGTGAAAATCTCTCTTCATTAGTGCGATTTCAATCATGCTGAGTTCCCTTTCACTTCGTTTTCATTTTTCAATTATACTTTATGCAATTATATACTTTTTCAAGCATTAACATTTTATTTTAGAAGTGTAATGTACCGTAAACAAGGTGCCCATTGTGGTTGTTTGTTAATGTCCTTTAATTTTAAATGTCAGAGTATTCGATATCATACTAGCATTAAGGAACCAGGAATAATCATTTTGTATTTCATCTTTTATAAATTATTTATTTTATGATACTTTAATCTAGAATTTATATTTGATCATACATATACCAATTCATGATAGCAGCCTTTACTTAGAATGAACTTATTTTCATGCTGTAAATATATAACTTTGATTGTGGGGTTTTTTTTTGGAGACTCTATCAGAATGGTTTCGTTTGATGAAGAACTAATTCCCTTATAATAGTATTTCGTTTATGTAACATGAAATAGTACTAAAGTGATTTGTTCTCTTACTTTCCAAATTTGAAGAAATTTCTTATGGAGGATATGTACTGGTTCATCGATATTATGGGGTTATTATCGTTTAGAAATTTCAAAAATTCAATTTTTTTTGCATTTTCTTATAGTCTGGGGTTCTTAGAATGTGTCTCGAAAATATTAATTTGAAATTCGTAGAACTCAATATTGTCATTTTGAAGCTGAGTAACGTGGTTTGTATGGTCCCGGTATAATTGATTAAAGTGTAAGTTACTCAAATCAGTTGTTATCCACCGTACGTGCTAAATGTATGGCAAATTTTAAACGCGTTTTTCTCGAAACAACGTTTTTCAAGCCGGGCGGACGTTTTTCTCAAAAATTATTGGGCCGATTGACTTCGGGTTTTGCACACATTTCGCCGGAACCTTCACCTATAGTTCGAACTAGAATGATACCGATAGCTTGAATATTTGAGCCCCGCTCTCATGTTTTAGTTGAAAATTCTTCAGGAAAATGAAACCTTAATTTTCAAACAGCTGCGATTTCTATACAAAATTTCATACTTACTTAGTTCTAGTTCAGACGATAACTACATTCATAGAGATTAAAAAAAAATTTTGTTCTTCTGTTTCGGACGACTAGAATTGCCGCAACCCGTCCGCCCGATTGGACAAGCGTCCCCCGCAACGACCTGCGTAACAGCGCATAACTTGCATAGATTTCAATAAAGAATTTCATAAAAATTTGTATTGCTAGCTGAAACATGTCTTAATATGCGGCAAAAACCCCGGCACTGTAGGTTTGATAGTTATCGCAAAATGAATTCCTAAAAATTACTTAAAAAACAAACTTCTACACGATAATACCCCCTTAAATGACATAGGTTTATTCTTTTTCAGATCGTGTCATATTTCAAGTTTCATAGATAAGAGAGAAAATTAACAGTTCATATCTCGGCAACATTTTTGGCCGTAGCAATTAAGTTTATAAAAGTAATAATCTTATTTTCTAAATAATCTTTGCATAATTTGGAGGATTGCAAGAGAATGCTGGCTTGTTCCAGGGGTAACACGTGTTTTTTGGGTAACAATTTAGTTACAGCTAAACGTCACAGGTGACATCGTGAGTCCATTAGAGTATCAAAAATCATGCATCCTCGAGGTTTCGACAGTTTTACTTCGATCTCTTTATAACTATTGTACATAACTGATACGTGGAACGCTTAATTTCGTATAATTCTACACGTAGAGTGTAACAAACGTCAGCATAAATGAGAATGTCGATAACGCAGTACGCCAGCTTGTGTTACCACTTGAGTATTCAAAATGTTGCTACCACCAAAAAGGGTACAGATAAACTTTATATTATCGCCACCGAATAAATTTCTCAGCGCCCTTCATACCACCTTAAGGTGAAGTGATACACGTCGATTAACTTGATCAACGTCGATAAAGAAGATTTTTCTAAATGCCTACGTTGCCGACGTTCGTTTTTATATCGACAGCTGTACCGAATTATATTGGGTAACGTACCAAATGACATAATCCACCTGTCGTTTTCGTACAATAATTATCAAGAAATCGAAGTAAAACTCTAGAAATCCTCTGGATTCATGCTTTCTGGGGCCCTAATTGACTACAGAGGGACCCCCTGTGCCATCTGTGATTTCCAGGTCAATTAAATTTTCACTCCGAGACCTCTTATTACCATCGTTTTAGCGTAGAAGCGTAAACAACACTTTTTTTGTCCTTATCCCGTTCAAATGCGAGTTTATCGACTATCAAAGTGTTCTAAATTGTCGTAAAATTGACCTGACCCTTTCGATTCTCATATCAGAACCTTCGATAATTGTGTACTGATCAAAATATGAGAGCTCGACGCCATTTTGGTTCTGGTCTGGGCTGAGTTCAAACATTTTTTTCAAAAATCCAAATTTTGAATGTGTCAGGACAATTCTTAGATGATCAGGAGTGATGTGTCAAAGTTTCGGACAGTTTGGTCTAATACCCTTAAAAAAGAGTGTTGTATTCAAATCGACTGTTTTGAAGGGTGTTTCACTTCACCTTAACAATTCCATACTTTATTCGTCGTATTGAATTCTTAAATTTTTTATATCAAATTCAAATTCAGCAATCCCAAAAACGTTAGGATATCCATTTTAACAAAAATCCAACCATTTTTAAATTTTTGATCCGCCATAGTGGAACCACCATTTTGAATTTTCAGGTTCTATTATCTGATTTGCATTGAAATATCCCAAAACCATATGATAACTGCTTTTATAAAATTCGAAATAGTATACCTCTCTTTTTTTTGATGTCCGTATACATCTACTTCCTGCGCCGCCGCAACTTATTTATTTTTTTATTATACGCGGTTTATCCACAATAAAACGATCAAGGGTATTAAACCCTGTATATATCTGAACGCGAACACGTACGAGACAAGGCGGAATATTCAAGTGTAGAACAAAGCGCGGCAAACTGTTTCGGATTGTTGGGCTCGTAATCGGAGACTGTTCGGATGTCGTTCAGCAAAATGTCGATATATTGTCTCAGACGGTTTCGTTCGTTACCGCACACACATCAGGCAAGGAAGGTACCTGAGGTGTCCCCCTCCGATTTTGTTCATTTTTAAATATGTTATAGAGGACTAAAATCTAAGGGACCCGTGTTTTCTTTATCGGCGGATAAACACTTTTAGGGGGTGAAGTCGGACTTCAAAGTTGGCCGTGCAAGGGGGTGAGTTTGCTGTTTCATATAGAACCACTCGACCGATTTTCATGAAACAATCGTCAAAATGTAGGGAATGAAGACTTATGAAATATGCATTTGGAATTTTTTGAAAAAATTCATTTTTAAGGGGTGAGCCACCCTTTTAAATACTTCTTTTACCCCTTACACGAGCAGGAATTGCTCTATCCAAATGAAACTTGGCAACTGTATTTCTTAAAGATGAGAGAATGAAATATTACTTACATGTAGTGGTTGAAAACCTGGCACTGCATACTGCTCGCTCGCGCGGCGTTACCACTCGGCTACGCACTAGTTACAAGGACAGCTAACTCCATAGTCTTATATTCTACGAATCACATTCCTTTGAACCCAAGAGGTAATTTACCCTTCGAATGTATCAGATGGTACCTGATCGTATTCTTTTACTAATTTTAATCGTTAAAGTTCTTTAAGTCCAAGAAAGTCATACAAAGCTGGTTTAAAAAGAGATTATACATAATTTTATTAAAGGGTTGGTACAACCCTTAAAATTCATTTTTCGAAAAAAACCAATCTACGCTTTTTCTGTATTGTTCTGGTCTATAAATTAACCAAGTTTCATTTGGATAGAGCAATTACTGCTCGCGTAAGGGGTAAAAGAAGTATTCAAAGGGGTGGCTCACCCCTTAAAAATGAATTTTTTCGAAAAATTCAAAATGAATGTTTCATAATTCTTTATTCCCTACATTTTGACGGTTGTTTCATGAAAATCGGTCGAGTGCTTCTGTATGAAACAGCAAACTCACCCCCTTGCACGGACAACTTTGAAGCCTGCTTTCACCCCCTAAAAGTGTTTATCCGCCGATAAAAAAAAAAAACACGGGTCCCTTGGATTTTAGTCCTCTATAACATATTTAAAAATGAACAAAATCGGAGGGGAATACCTCAGGAACCTTCCTTGTGAGTACGAGGTATTCGTTTCGCCTCGTCTTATACGCGTTCCTGCTTAGATATGTCTCCGACTAAATGTGATTAGGCCTCTGAACCTTTTCCTAAAAATGTTCTGTTTCATAGAACGATATGATGTCGCAATTGGTCCATGTTTTACAAATTAGAAGAGCGTTTTTCAGAACTTTTCTCTGTTATATAATCTAATTAAAATCCAAAAGAGATAGTTTTTTTAATTAAATGAAACCATTCTAGATGGAACTTCGATAGGAAAACTCGGATCCGCGTACAAATTTATGTAATCACTTTATTCTGCGCGCATTAAATGTTGTATTGTAGTAACAAAGGTATAAGTTTAATTATTAATGTAAAAAAAAACATTTGTTCGCGTTTCTCTTGTATCCTTTATTGGCGTGCCAATAATACTCTATTTTAGAATAATATTATGTAACATTTTCATGTAAAAAGTAACATGGTATTTGCAGCGATCTCGGAATTTCGGCGTACTGTTTAAGATGACGTTTACGTGTGTTAAGAAACCTAATGTAAATACATTTATATATAGAGTGACATCCACTATGCGTTGAAATTGTGGAAATTTATTTAGGTAAAACTGTCGTTTGCACAAAGCAGTGTAACTTTTGTAAACAATAATTTCCCATATCTTCCTTAATTAAACATTATCATGGGGGCGATCATCGCTGATAATAAGCCACTCTGTGTATATACTTTGTATGCGATGATTATCGGGATGGATCTACTACATACATTACCTCAATGTACATTCAATATTTACTGTCATTTTTTATTCCTGTCTATTACCCGATATAAAATCCACGTTTAGTTTTGTAGTTGTGGTTAAATATTCAAAGGATCCTTGAGATTTACTCCGTCAGTTCTTTACACTGGAGAATTGCTGAGAGTAATGGTTGTTCAACAAAGAATCCTTTTTTAATGTTAAAATTGTTTAATCTATATCAATTACTATGTTACATCCGGATAAAATAATGCATAAAATGCAGATGTTCAAAATTACGAAATTAATAAGCATTCAGGAGGTTACAATAAAATTATAGATAAAATAAAACAAGGTATACTGCAGATGATAGGCACGTCCTTTGATTGATACTTGCGTTGAGACATCTACAAAGCTGCTAATCCATCAGATTGAAAAGTTACTACTTTGTCGTGTAGATTTTAAGTGTGTGAACAGTATCATTTAACCTCGGTATCAAACATTCAAAGGGTACGAGTGTGATACGTGCGCGCACATGCACGCACAAGTACATGTGAATACACGTGCATACATTTATAATGTTTCCAGCTGGTTACACTGAGCTGCACTAGCGTAGAGTAGCATCACTAAACGTGTTTGACTGATCCATGCAGTGTCTCAGTGCCAGTAAATCATCATCAGCTTGACAGTGTCAGATTGACGGTGCGACTACTCTTCCACTAAACACAGTTACGTAACAATAATATAATCGTTACATCACGTTTATAACTTGTAATGTAATATACGTGTAACATGTAAGTAAGATTCATAATACCATTTCCTACGTAGCTACATTACACTGTTATAAAACGAATAACGTTACATATCATTAACATGTTATATGTCACGTTATTCCAATGTTATGTAACTGTAACATATAGCGTTTTCAACTGGGTTACACCGAGCTGCTCTGGTGTAAAGTAGCACCAATAAACTGGTTGGACTGGTCAGTGCAAGGGGCCGATGCCAATGTATCATGTTCAGCTTGTCAGTGTCGGGTTGACTGCGCGATTACTCTGCACTCGATTCGTTACACTTTTACCATCGTCGCAGAGAGCAAGTGTAAAACTGTAATGTAACGGAGCCTGTGGACGACTAATACCAGGTTCAGACCAGGAGCGACTTGCAGCAATTAGAAATGTTTGAGATTGTTAATGAAAACAGTTACTTCGTTAGCATGAAATTTCTAAGCGTCCTTTTTTTCATTTTCAGCAAATATAAGTTTTGAAAGTTTTGCGCATTTAAGGTGACGTAAAAGAGCCAGCCTATATATATCTGAGAAGTCTAATCGTTGGTGAAAGTATTTTTCGAATTGGATGTATCGATTCGTTTCAAATTTTACTACGTAAATATGGAGGCCTTCAAGTAGGTCCTAAAACTCACGAAATTTCATTTTATATAAAAAATTTATCGTGGACTAGAACCATCATAGCGTGGTCCGTGCATGTTTTCGATGTTTTATGCTTCAAGGAGGCTTAGAATAAAAAATGAAGAGTTTTAAGACCTTGCTCGAACAATGCAAGAGAATGCTGGCTTGTCCCGTGGTTAACACGTGTTTTTAGAGAAAAAATTTAGTTGCAGCTAAACACATCACAGATGGCGACATTGATCCATCAAAACATAAACCGTCATAAATTCACGGGATTCGACAGTTTTAGATCGATTTTTTCATCATTACTTTATTGAACTGACATATGGAAGGTTTCAGTTCGTATAATTATCAACACAGACCGTAAAAGACTTAAGCATAAATGTAAATGTTGGTAACGTGACGTGCCACCTTATGTTACCACTTAAGTATTCAGAATGACCTTACCACCAAAAAGGATATAGATGAATTCTAATTTATTGGCCTCGATTAAACTTCTCAGCGCCTTTTATATCATCTTAACTGGTGTGGTAGTACTGCCACGGAGTATCAGACTACACTACGGGCATGTACACTGTTAACATTGAAACCGTATTGCTAGACACTCGTGCAACAGTGGTGTAAGAAAGGGTAGTCCAGTTGAAAATGCTATTAGATGTCATATGTACTGTATTATCATCAGCCTTAAAAGTGTATTTTTTTATTCATGTTGCACGTATATGTACATGTTACGATGTGTAACGTAACATACCGGAAACTTCGCCAATTTTAATTTATGAGATTGACAATAGATAAGTGTTAAAAAGAAATGCGACTGTCAGGAGTTATAAGTGAATTACAAATGAAATGCATTCTGCGATAACGGTATTTTGTAATTTATTAATGTTTTATGCAATAACGTATTATATTATTTTTATTTAATCAGGACTCAAATACATACTTTAAAAATGTATTGAGTTTTATAGATGTTGTCGATAATATGAAATACTTGAAATTGATAGTAAAAACGAACAGCAAACTGTACATATTTTATACTATTCCAATAAACGATTCGATATTGCTTGATTAATTGTTAATGTATACAACATTCTGATTCATACAATGTTATTTCTTTATAAGGCGATATGAAATTGACCTCGATCATCTAAACATTTATAAAAGTTTTCTCCGAACTGGGTGCATCAAATCTTTTGAAATTAGCTCATAATTACGGAGGCCCTAAGGAAGACGTGACTTTGATAAAAATTCATAAAAAAAAAATTTGTACGTAACGCAAGCATGATTTACACGTCTTTTTGCGGCTGTCTTCGGTACCTAAAGTTGGTCTTTTAGTGACGGTGATGTAAACAAAATGGAAGAGTGGGGGCAATGCAAAAAAGAGGCTCTAAACGTCTCCGGATGGAAAAGTGCCGATATTTATACTCCGTGCTTGTGCAAAAAGATGCGTAACCCATGCTTTTGTTACATAAAGTATCGTGTATCCTACAAAAGTAAGGATCTTTTGTGCCCCGCATAATTGCAATGGTCATCTTCAGCTCCCGGCAACGACTAGTATTGCAAGGTCACGCCTGGTGTTAAAAGACCCACCGTGCTTCATTGGTACACGATGTAATATTCATTTATCCCAGATTAGAATCAATGATGCATATATTTGATATTTTATGCCTTTTGAATTCACGGCGTAGAATCGATAACGAAGACGCACGTCCTACGCATAAAAAATTAGAACACTATACTAATTGAACATTACAGATTCACGTGGAAAATACTCAGCAATATTTTATAAATGTGTGTAGTGAAACTCTCGTATATCTCGTGAGCAATAGATACTCTGTAAATGCCCTTAAAACAACAATTTAGTTCCCGCTAAATGTGGAAGATAGCGCCCTTGATTGATCAAAATGTCGAAATTCATGGATTCAAGGGATTTCTTGAATTTTATTTTAATCTTTTTATAAGTATTTTATATCGAAATGACATCTGGACCGCTTCATTTCGTATAATTCTCAACGTAGAGTGTAACAGACTTCAACATAAATATAAATGTCGGTAACCTGGCGCGCCAGCTTATGTTACCATTTGAGTATCAAAAATAACGTTACCACCAAAAGGGAGGCCCAGAACTATCAGAACAGAGATGAGTTGGTAGATTGCTCACGGGCAGGATCGCGCGATCGCATTCTGTGCTGCCCTCTGGTTTCGTACGTTAGCTTTCACCGTTTTTTGCCTCCAAGGGCGGCGCAACGAATTTCTGGTAGGGGCTTGAGCACTCGGGATGGCAGTGCCATCTACCAGTAGCCGTTGGCAGCTCACGTACTCGTCATGATAATACCATGCGGCTGTTGACGGTGGTGGCTTACCTACGTTTACCGACACTGCTCGCTTTTGATGGTAAGGGAAGAACACTCGTGGCGTCCTCTTTGACTTTACCCTTCACTTACCTTATTTATTTTACGGGAAGGTGAAATTTTATCTTAATTAAATTCTACTTCAAAGATAGTTCGCGGATCGGTGTCATCCCATAAGGATGGTACCGATCCCCCAGGTCCCGCCACGAGGAGACCGCTGCGATTGGGACCCGCCTAAGCATAGGCACCAGGTTCCGTTGACTTCCCAGTGACCCAGGAACTCGACAGAACCAGAATTTCATAACCCACACAGTACACCACTCGCATACCATACGTATCCGTCCATACAACACACCACTCGCATATCCTACTCATCCGTCTATACAACATTCGCCGCATAGTATAAGGGAAGTTGCAGAGTACATTGCGAGTTGGCTTCGAATTTCGGATATAATTTGCCGGAGTGGCATACTACTTCTAACGCGAACAACCCAGCAGCTTCCACCGTCACAGACTACTAACCCAGCTCGGCTGTCGGCCCGCGAATACGAGTTTCACTCGACGGACTTGTCCCGGCTTACAGCAGGCAGAGCCCCTACAGGATGCCGCCAAAGCGAAACAACGCATCGCGCAACCAACAACCTGAGTCAGGTAGCCTTGCACGCCGTAGCTTAGGTGCGACGTACTAGGAGCCGACGAAAGCTGCCGGATACACTAAAGGTACGGCATCGCCGTACCTGCAAAAAAATCTACTTCGGTTAGCAAATGCAAATCCGAAATTACTAGCTGCATAGGAAGGTACCCGGCAACGTCCGGTCCGCAATTTAGACTAACGCGCGCACGCAATGAGTACTTTCATTTTTAACCAAGTTAAACTAGTATCACACAAAAAAAAAACATGCTAAGTGGAACCACTCGCGCAGCTATTTGCGGACCGGTGGTTTTTAATGATAGTTGGCAACCACCAATCCCCCATGCTCACCACGTGGAGGTTGCTGCGCACCGAAACCCTTTCCAAACGTAATAAATTAAGTTAAATACATTAAGAAAGGGAACGGGAGGGAGGGGGGATGTCTCCCATAAGGCCCGGTTTCACAACCCAAGTTAACCGGAGTTTGATTGTTACACGCTATGTTAAAACTGGGGGTAAACCAGTTAAACTTCAATTAACTCCAGGGTGGAACCGGACCTTAATAGTGCTCCAACATACATACAGGTGTGTATGTATGTGAGAGCAATGGTAGAATCACGTAATAGGATGTTGACCCTTCAGAAGACCAAAGGGGAATGACGCTCCGACCGCGCGCTCGGTCTTTATATAGGGACCCCAACCTCTGCTTGCGCACGCGCAGTTCCTTATCACACCTTTGTATATTGCAATTTTTGAGTTTCTTCATAAAAACGGAATTTCATAGTTTTCAAGCCCTTTTTTAGGGTCTTTATACTTACGTTATATAATTTCAAACGATTAGGTACACCTAGTTTTGAGAAAAATTTCGTTAACAACCGACACCTCGGTTGCCTCTTTTACGTCGTCTTAACGGAAAATCCGTAATTATAAGATGATGCAATGTGAGTACAAGGGTACCTTTTTCAGGTATCTGCGGTCAGATGTTTGCGAGAAGGGACGGTACGGAGATTGCAGACTCCCGATTATCACAAAATTTTAATCCCCATAAAATCCCCAAATTCTAATAATCAATTTTGAAATGTATTAATCAACTATGTATTAGATATTTTTGAGGACCATCCAATTTTCAAATTCATTTTTATCTCAAGATCTGTACGAGATCTCAAATATTTGTTAATATTCTTTTAACCCTTTGCCCTATAACCACGTGTGCGACTCGTGGTCAGGTATTCGGGCCAAAACTGATTATCATCGTCTAATTAAACACACTCATTGTTATTATTCAATAACTTGCATTATTACACTAATTATATCACAATTTATTATACAAGTACATAAGTTCTCGAGCTCGTTTAATCCCTTGCTCTACGATTTAAGTTCCAACAGCGTGGGCCCGAAACGATATTTACATTTACCACGGTGTACCAAGGGCCAGGCTCGTGATAATCAGTCTTGGCCCGAATACCTGACCACGAGTCTCACACATGGTTGTAAGGCAAAGGGTTAAAAGAATATTAACAAATGATTGAAATATCGGAGAGATCTTAGAATCAAAATGAATTTGAAATTTGGATGATCATCAAAAATGTCTAATACATAGTTGATTAATAAATTTCAAAATTGGATACCCGAGCAGCCATTCGCGAATCGATGCTTCTCATGCATTTCCGTGCAAGTTGAATCAACGATTCCCCAGGCCCACCACGAGGAGGTTGCCGCTCAATGAGGCCCGTCTAGGAGCACTAAAACGTCTACCTAGACAACCATCCTGTCACCTCTCCGTCACGAGACTTCGAGGTGTCACAATGGGATTTTATTCATTTTTTCCCGCGGGAAGAAATGTCCTTAAAACTAACTTAAGCACTTCATTTTACAGTAACTTAACCTACGCGAGAGTCCACCTTCACTTAATTGGCTGCTTAACAGGTGGTGGGGATTAGAATTTTATGATAATCGTAAGTCCGCAATTACCGTACCGTCCTTTCCCCCGACTGACATCAGACCGCAGATACCTGAAAAAAGTACCCTTGTACTCACATTGCATCATCTTAAAATCACGGATTTTCCGTTAAGATAATATGAAAGAGACAAGAGGGGTTCGGTTGTTAATGAAATTTTTCTCAAAACTAGGTGTAACTAATAGTTTGAAATTGTATAAAATGAGTATTCATTAAGATAAAATTTCACCTTCCCGTAAAATAAATAAGTTAAGTGAAGGGTAAAGTCAAAGAGGGCGCCACGAGTGTTCTTCCCTTACCATCAAAAGCGAGCAGTGTCGGTAAGGGTAGGTAAGCCACCACCGTCAACAACCACATGGTATTACCATGACGAGTACGTGAGCCGCCAACAGCGACTGGTAGATGGCACCGCCATCCCGAGTGCGCGAGCCCCTACCAGAAATTTGTTGCGCCGCCCTCGAGGGGCAAAAAACGGTGAAAGCTAACGTACAAAACCAGAGGGCAGCACAGGATGCGATCGCGCAACCCTGCCCGTGAGCAATCTCCCAACTCATCTCTGATCAAAATTGTGGTAGGTCCCGCAGAAGCTTATCACCGAACATACTACGGGATCACATGTACATTGGCAGTCATGAATGCCTTCCTCCTGTATATGGCGCCTCCAGGTGGTGGGGTCGGGTACCACGTACCGCAGCAGCGGCAAGTTTAATTCGGGGAGAAGGCTGTAGTGAATGTTTATAAGAAATTTGATGTTTGTAAATAAAATATATTATAGGAAACGTAATAAAAGTTCATTCTGCAACGCACTTGATATATTTTATAAATTCTTTTCCGTAACCGCCAACCGGAATGTAAATATTATCCGTTCAGGTACGAATTGACAAAAGTTTATCAATTTATTAGTGAATCAGCTTGCAGACCCTCTGCACTAAAGTTTAAACAGTACTCGGAATATAACAAATTCCGTTAATTAATACATATTGCATTTGTTGAAATAGTAAAACTTGCATTATCTCAATTTGTAGACGTGGGATACAACGCGCATACATTCTATACATATGTATTTTAACCTCGCACAATTGGATAAACGAAAATAAATAAATAAATAGATGTAAAGCGTTTCGTTATTTCATGTATACAACAGAAGATTTCGGATGCGTATAAATATACACACACAATATATTTCTTTGAAAACTTCGTCACATTATTTATTACTCCGGCCGGACGGGGTAACATTCGAGCCTAACACGAAATTATTCATTCTTATAACACATATAACGGAGAGTGAAGGAGGACTATTGAGGACCCTCGCTCTTCGCCCAGATTGGGACAAACATGTGGTGGGAACGTTGGAAGAGTGACGATCTAGGCTGAAGAACGAGGACGGACACGCGATCGGCGAGCCATGGGCCACGTGGACGCGAGCGGGTCGGGGCAGAGGGACAGGATCCCCCCCCCCCACTGGGAAGCCATTCTTGACACTTCGGAATACCGGCGATTCATATGTCTGTCTCAGACCGGGGAAAGGGATGGCGAATCAAAACGGCCATCTCTCTCGGACGCACGCTCTCGGGAACGGAAAATGAACGACTGAGAGTGTGCATCTCGTCACCCCGCCCCCCTGACCCAAGAATCGCCGCCGCTCCTCCTTCGCGATTATGCATTTAACCGAGGACCACGGTTATAAAATTGGATCCTTGTGAATTTTCAGAGATAACTCTATGTCTTCAGTATCGGACATGCGTCGCATGATTTTTTTTTAGCATTTCCAAAACGGCTCAATTATTGTGACATGGCGCGACGAGATTTTGTACCATTCGGCTTTGAATAAAGGCGTGAATCGTCCCTGATCGCCCTTAAGTTGAAATCATTCACCTCCCTCTCTTTATGGGAAAAGTGGTTTTTCATGAAAACGAAAATACGTCGAGAAAACGCGCATACGCATTGTCATTAAATTCATTATTTAATTGAGAAAATAACCGATTTGATAAACCGTGCATGTCCTTCATTTTCCGTTCTCGAGAGCGTGCGTCCGAGAGAGATGGCCGTTTTGATTTGCCATTCCTTTCCCCGGTCTGAGACAGACATATGAATCGCCGGCACTCCGAAGTGTCTGGAATGGTACTTCAACTGGTACTCCAACTACCAGGTTACTTTATCCAAAGAAAAACTCTAACTGGAATTGAAAAGAACCGAACTGAAAGATGTTTTCCACATATCTTCCGGATAACTTTACCAAGAACTTATCCGTATGAGCAAAAATTGTGCATTAGAATACTACAAAAATAAAATATTACAGAGTGAGATGGAAAGTATGGAAAACATTCTCACGAACGATTGTAAGAGAATGTTGACTTGTCCCAAATGTAACACGTGTTTTTAGAGCAAAAGTTTAGTTGCAGCTAACCATTACAGATGGCGCCATTGGTCCATCAGAGTATAAAAATTCATGAATCCACGGGATTTCGACAGTTTTCCTTCGATTTTTTAATATTTATTCTACTGAAATTACATAACGAACGCTTCATTTAGTATAATTTTCAATGTAAAGTGTTACAAACGCCCCTCGAGCCTCTAGTCGACGGCCGAGCCGTGCCGGCCACGCCAACGCGAAAGCGAGATCTGGTCAGAGCCCGCAGCTCGGATGCATAAGTCTGTCCTGTTCTATGAGACGGATAGCGCATCAAATAGGCTACCACACTCGGACACACGGCCTCCAGGGCGGATATAGAGAAACACACGTATGCAGTCACCTTACCGCACCGACCCTCCGTCCTCGTGCTACCGCCGAGGCTGAGTGTCGACGGACTCGAAAGCATTCCGAATGACTCACCCCCCTCCTCCCCTTTACCATCCATGGGTCACGTTTGTCAGAAAATTCACATAACGACGTATTGGCCATTTAAACTTACTTTGGCTGTAGCGGGGTTGTTCGGCCGTCGCGAACTACGCTACAACTTGTTTGCACATAATATCATAGTGCAAAAATGTCAATTCGTTCTATAATATAAAATTTTCTCCCCAATTATAGTTCAATCATTTACTGTCGTAAGTTTAATGTGTTCATGTAATCAAATTTGAAAATTAACGAGAAATCCTGTGGTTTTCTCATTGCTTCATGAACTTATTATGTATATTAACGTTACCCAGCGTTATTTGTTCAATTTATGCATACTTCAATCTTTTGACTACATTTTACAGTAATGTATTTGAGGTCAGGTTGAGAAATATTAAACCATCAATTTTCTAGCAATTCATATCTATTTCAGTGTATTAGTCGGGTTGAATCGGGAAAAGATGGTTAGAAACTACGTTAAGAAGATTGGCCATGTATAAAACTGAAACCCAAGAAACTTTTCTGACTGCACTCGAGCGAGAAAAACGGGACCAAATAACTTTGGCAGATACTAAAGAAATTTATAGTTTTATATTGGTTGCTTATTTTTAAGGAGAATAAGAAGTATTTTAAGACATTCGCAAAGACTACCATTTATGTTTTCTTTCATGAACTTCTAGATTTATGTTGTTCTACTTCTGCGCTAGAAAAAAATGAGTAAATTCAACTCATTTTCTGAGTTAAATATGGCGAACTCAATAAGCAAGTTGGTTCACCTTACATTTAGTGCAAAATCACATTTTGTAGTTGAATCAACTGCAAACTTGACTGAAACAGAATTGATAGCTCCAAATCTAAATTGAGTCGACTGGTTTATTGAGTTCTTCACATTTAACACAGAAAATTAGATGAATTTACTCTCCTTTTTTTTCAGCGTTAGTTACTAAATAATACGAGAAAATATATGTTTGATGAGGGTTGTGTTACGTTTGGGAGGGAAGAAATGAATTGATTATTTTTTATGAAAAGTAGATAAAGATAATTTTATTTAAGTCTAGGGTTACAACAATTGGCTTGAAGTTTCTGCAGTCCCCTGGTACCAACGCCTGGGCGTTATCGCCGCTAGATTTGGGAATGTCTATGGGGATAAGTTCCCAATTGGGGGTACGGACTTCGACACTCGTGAGTCGATGAGGTTTGGGTCGAGGCGCTGTCCTCGGAGTGGAGGTTTTGAGGAGCGCCCTAATGGTTTGGAGGCGCTCCAGAGAAATTGATAAAACCCTCTCTGCAGGTGAAGGGGGTGCTGCCGGGGGTTGATCTTGGGCCTTTTTCCTTGATCCTCCGTGTGGACGCCTACGGGTTGTAAATTTAAACCCACCCTCTGCCTTGGCGAAAGTTACACGGAGATGGTACTTTCTCCCGGACCACCTGACCATGGGCGTGTTAGGTAATATAAGGCTTAATTCTAATACGGTTGTAATATATAAATTAGAGAGGAAACTAGGCCAAGGCCCGGACTCCTTTTATATTGGAGGATAATAGGAATTAGATGTTGAGGGGAAGCTAGACCAAGCCCCGCGCCCTCTTATATCAAAAGGATAGTAGGAATCAGATACAGAGGGGAAGCTAGACTAAGCCCCGCGCCCTCTTATATCAAAAGGATAGTAGGCATCAGATTTAGAGGAGAAGCTAGACCAAGCCCCGCGCCCTCTAATATCAAAGGAATAGTAGGACTTAGATTTAGAGGGGAAGCTAGACCAAGCCCCGCGCCCGCTTATATCAAGGAGATAGTAGGAGTTAGATATAGAGGGGAAGCTAGACCAAGCCCCGCGCCCTCTTATATCAAGGAGATAGTAGGAGTTAGATATAGAGGGGAAGCTAGACCAAGCCCCGCGCCCTCTTATATCGAAGGAATAGTAGGAATTGGATATTGTTGTTGTTTCTCCTTTCATAAGGGAGAAGAAAAGAAAAAGTTCGTATAAATGTGAATGATTGATTTATTAAAACATAGAAAAATATGGTATCTCGAATAATGAGAAGACTGGTTTTTCTTCCTCGCTCGTACTTGTAAAGAAACGAACTCTGTGAGACGCTCGTCGTCTATCGATAAACTGTTACTGACGCAAAACTGAACTAGACTAGACTGAACGAAAACTAAATTAAGGGTGCATAGGTGCGTCCCTTTTTATACTGTTCCTAAACTGCATTGTCTCAAAATTTTATTAGAAGGAGGACACTGCCCTCAACTTGACATTATCCACTTGTATGAGTTTTCTTACTTGTGTTAACAATGTAGGTTCGAAGCCTTAAGTTGGGCTACCACTGGCCCGGGCCATCGTTGTCCTAGAGGATTAAGAACAAGGGATTCTCGTCCTTATCACCTTTCGCATGGTGACGGTTACCTATTTTGAGCACGTTGCTAACACGTGTTCAGTAGAAAATTGACAGTCAAGCGAGAACGATATAACACGATATTAATAACATAGTATTTGAGGAAAGTAATTACGACGCTTAACTTAATTAATATATGTAGTTGGAGTGGCGACGTTACGTGGGACGTAACAATTGCACATGATGTTCCTAATAGCAGATTNACCAACTTGTTAAAAGAAATAAATAAATGTTACTAACATAAACATCTCAAAATCGTACTGATTGACCCCGTGTGACGGTATTGCAGTTGTTAATATTTATAAAATTTATTCCTTTTTCGCCGATCAGCGCCGATCTCGCCGTGTTCATCGACAGGGTAAACAGGGAAAATGTCCTACCGCCGCAAGGTAATAAAATGATTATACAACTTCCTGGGTTTTTACGTCTTCATCTGCTTTTGAATGGCGGATTACAATACAGGCCATTACCAACTGTGGGTAGTTAAGGTATACTGGGCTGGAAAGGGTTGCACTTGCTATTCCTAATAGCAGATTGTATATTCGATTTAAAAAAAACGGAATTGCACAAAATTTTCTTTTCATTCACAATGTGGTTTGTCGGAAACGCAGGAATTTTTATTTATTTAAGAATATGCGATTGGGAAAGGAAGGTCGATTTTTCTTTATTAATTTTTAATTGCATGAATGCTAGGTTGCTTTACGTAGAAATTATTTGCGGCCCTGAAAAGGGCCTTATCGCCAGTCCTTAGTAGTCCATCCAGAATCCGCCTCGGTGAACCACATGATTTAATCGGTTCGGAATCGAATCGATTAAATTTTCGAAAAGCTCCGGGATACGCCGTAGCTCTTCCCACACGATTTTCGCGTGGTCGATCAACGCTACTTTCGAGCTTTCCCTCGCCGGGACCCACAATCGGGTCATCTTGGACCACACGTTCTCGATTATGTTAAGGTCCGGCGACTTAGCCGGCCACTGCACCAAGTGGATTTCGGGGTGCTCCAAGAACCACGTCCGTACTTCATGTGAAGTATGAACCGCGGAATTATCCTGCACCAAGCGAGTGATTGGCATATCCTCCGCGGGATACATTGCCCGTACGCTTGGAAGAAGAACTTCTACCAAGATACGGATGTATTCTGCGCAGTTCATGCTGGCAGAAATTTCCACCAATTCACCAGCTTGGTGTCCGCTAATCCACCCCCACATGGCGCACGATTCCCGACCACTACGATTGTGTGGGACGACGTATCTTGGATCCAGCCGGTTTCCATCTGGTCGGTAAACGTGAGTGGTTCGGTCGGTGGACGAGTAAAAGGCCTTTTCATCGGTCCATATCGTCACATCCCAAACTTCACGTGGCGTCAGCAGGTTTTCAACCGCGAACGCGACCCTCTGCTCCCGGTGAGCGGGTGTTAATTCTGTCTTACGGGCCGGACGATGGCAACGAAGCCCGGCTTCGCGAACGCGCCGCTGGCCGGTATTCGCGGACACGAAGGTCTAATCGAGTTACCGTGTCCGATACAGCACCAAATGGGGACCGCAGAATCACGTCGACTAATCGACGGCCATCGTGGTCTGACGTCTTCCTTCAACCGTAGCGCACATAAAGCATGGCTCCAAATTTGAGTCCTGGACGACGCGGGATGATCGTCGGTATGTACCTGTACGGGGCACCTGTTCGCCACATTGCCGAGAGCATCCGATGCAGCAGAAAGACGGTAGTTCATTGAATCAGAAAGTATCAAGAAGGTGGTCCTGATGTTCTTCGGGACCACCGGAAAGATAATTTCGGTTCAATCACGCGCTTGGTGCAAGATAATTCCGCGGTCCATACCTCACATGAAGTACGGACGTGGTTCTTGGAGCGCCCCGAAATCCACTTGGTGCAGTGGCCGGCTAGGTTACCGGACCTTAACATAATCGAAAACGTGTGGTCCGAGATGACCCGAGTGTGGGGCCCCGCGAGGGAAAGGACGAGGGCAGCGTTGATCGACCATGCGAAAAACGCCTAGGAAGAGCTACGGCGTAACCCGGTTTTTCGAAAATTTGATCGCTTCGATTCTGAATCGATTAAATCAGGTGGTAGATCGGGGCGGTTTCTGGACGGATTATTAAGGACTGGCGAAAAGGCCCTTTTCAGGGCCGCAAATAATTTCTACGTAAAGCAACCTAGCATTCATGCAATTAAAAATTAATAAAGAAAAATCGACCTTCCTTTCCGAATCGCATATTCTTAAATAAATAAAAATTCCTGCGTTTCCGACAAACCACATTATTAATGAAATATTTATACATTTTCAGAAGACCTTCGTTACCTCTTCTACCCGGAAAAAGGTTCGCCACATGGTAAAACTACCAATTAAGCAGTTTACTTGCTCCCGGACGAAATTTCCAATACTTTAACTACCCACAGTTGGTAATGGCCTGCATTGTAATTCACCATTCAAAAGCGAGTGAAGACGTACAAATCCCGGAAGGGGTATTGTTACGTCCCGCGTAACGCCTCCTGCACGTGCGTAATAAATAAATAAATATCCAACATTTCTTTCACAGTAAATATAATACTGCACGTGCATCGGCTCACGCATCGGACTGAAACCGGGAGGCCCATGTCACTTAAGGGAACAATAAACCTGTCATTTTTTGCTTGGACTCAAGCAACTCGTTTCGGTCCCGCGACCCGCCGACCCCGAGAAATAGCGAGTAAGACAGCGGGGTCCCTGTACTTGAAGACCCATAAAGTCTAAGATAGGGAACAGGGACCCCCGCGATAACCGACACCACCCCTGCACGTGCGAGGCCATAAATTCGGTTCGAAACTTAAACATTTAGTCTTCCTAAAAAAAAGGGAACGTCAAACTCCCTCTCCTAGCAACATTTTTTCTAAATTTCCCTACTCCAAGTCAATTCCTCCAACCAAAAGTCCCAAAATCCCACTCATCCCCCGAAATCCTAATTTTCCAACTCCTCTTCCAATTAGAGCCTTCCAATTCCCACTTTTACCCATTTTGTCCACTTAACAATTTTTCCAAGTCCCACCACCTCGAAATAAACCAATAGGAATTTGACTTTTACCCTTACCCGAATTTTGGGCCTCAAACGTCGGGGGTGGAAATCATATAAAAGCTAGTGTTTAAGCAGCGAGCGTCAGTTCTTAGATACTCTCTAGCCAGTTTCTGACGAACATTCCGAGATACAGTCTCTCAATTTCAAGTTCTTCGAAGATCCAGCCCTAGAAATATCAAGGTATTTAAGAAATACGCACTCACACACACACACCTACACACACACACACCTCTTACACTTGTAAAACCCAAACTTTCCTTTAATTTAATAAAACCTTGTAAACCTAACAAAAATCTCCATCTTTTTTCTTCCTTCCTTAATCCCAATAACGAAAAAGTCCGCATAGGACTTGCTGAGGGGCCCATAGAATTCTCTATTTCCTTTCATTTCAATTCCTCAATTTCTCAATTCCTCAATCGTAAGGAGGGCGCGGGGGCTAGGTCACGCACCCCCTTCTGTATTTCGGATATTCCCTTCAATTCTTCAATTCCTCAATCGTAAGGAGGGCGCGGGGGCTAGGTCACGCACCCCCTTCTGTATTTCGGATATTCCCTTCAATTCTTCAATTCCTCAATCGTAAGGAGGGCGCGGGGGCTAGGTCACGCACCCCCTTCTGTATTTCGGATATTCCCTTCAATTCTTCAATTCCTCAATCGTAAGGAGGGCGCGGGGACTGGGTCACGCACCCCCTTCCATATACGAATCCCCTACCCCTTTTTCTCTCCTTCATCACGGCACTCTACACCACCAGCCTCTATATAACCCTAAGTTTCGTCTTATCTTCCCCGTAGATAGTTAGAGCTAGGGTTAGCGGCTAGGGTTAGAGGAAAGCCGGGTGGAGGATACTCATTCCGAAGGGGGCCCCGAAATTATCATTATAGAATAAAATTTAGATTTTCAAAAAGAAAATTCTTCTATTTCTTTTCCCTGTTGCGATCCTCCCAGATGTAACAGGACCTCTCCCTTCGGTTTTACTAAGGTAAGTCTGCGAGTTGAAATTCCGACATTTACAAATTTACTGTGTATTCTTACTTGCGATATTCATGGTCTCTCCTAATCCTAATTGATGTTGACGAAATCGACCCCATACTATTGAGCGATTTGTACTTGTAATTGTGGATAAATTTTATTTTGTTCCCTATAAATAAAATTTGTTGTTGTTGAACCCTTAGCTTTGATTATTTCCGCCTTGACCCCCTGTGCGCCCCAGTCCCTGGCTCGACGATTAAATTCGTGGCCTAAAAGGGGGTTTGTTGATCCGCGCAGCAGGTAAGCTGATCTGGGTGCGGATCAATAAATTGTTACCATTTTGACGTAAGATGATCATCCGACAGTAAAAGATTTAGAAACTGCTCTAATAGCTCTAAAAACTGCTATGAAAAGAACTGAAACTGATTCCGTAAGAATCCCTCGAAGAGGAAACGGATTCGATCACATTCCAATAGAAATCTTTAGTGGACGCATAAAATCTATTTTTCGATCTAGCCGAATGAAAATCACCCTTTGCATGGGCATGATAGAAACGTCACCCCCAGAAGTCCGCGAAACGAAACTAAAGGAGTATCATGAAAGTCTTTTTGGCGGACATAAAGGCATCAACAAAACCTATCATCGCATTCGTGCCAAATTTCACTGGCCGAATATGTATCGAGAAATTCAGGAGTACGTTAAAACTTGCCCCAGTTGTCAGAAACAAAAACTCGTTCGAATTAAAACTAGAGAACCAATGATTATCACTGATACACTGACAGAACCCTTCGATAAAATATCTTTGGACACCGTGGGACCCTTACCCCCGACTCCTTCAGGAAATAGACATATTCTCACCATTCCGGACAACCTTACCAAATATTGTTTAGCTATCGCGATACCAAATCTTAGAACCACTACTATCACCGACGATTTTGCACGTCATTTTATAGCACAATTTGGCACCCCTAAAGCCATACTAACAGACAAAGGAACATCGTTTACCGGAAATCTATTTAAAGAATTAGCCAAAATTTTCAAAATCAAACGTATTACGACCTCTGGTTACCATCCTCAAACCAATGGAGCCCTAGAAAGAAGTCATCATGTCCTCACGGAATACTTAAAGCATTACATGAATGATTACGCGGATTGTGATCTAATGCTCTCCTTCGCCATGTTTTCGTATAACACCTCCGTTCACGAAGCTACTAACTTCACACCCCATGAACTAGTTTTCGGTAAAAATGCCCGAATGCCAACCTCTTACCCCTCGAAAAAAGATTTAAAGACATACAGTGACTATCTAACAGAGTTAATCTCCCATCTAGAAAATATACGAAAAATAGCAAGAGCCAACCTACACTCTGCAAAGGAAATGTCAAAAGCTACATATGATAAGAATTCTAAACCCGTTAAATTTAAAACCGGAGATTTAGTCTACATTCTGAAGGAACCTCGGACCCATAAATTCGACCCCCACTACGTTGGTCCGTGCGAAATCATGGAACTCCTTGAACTACATAATGCCCTAATAAAAACCGATCAAGGGAAGGTCATCCTAAAACATCTCGACAAACTCAAACCAGCCTTCATATGCAAACAGCCCATAGATAACGATCTAAATAAGACATAAGACTAACCATGAGCAATGAGAACCTCCACCTCATACCTGAAAGAAGAAAAACTAATTAAAAATCACGCGCATCCGGAGGCCCTCCCTCCGGATGCGAAAGATAGGAGCCCGCGACCATCTGCACTCCTGGATCAGCATTTTGCATGAAGAAACGAAGTAGAAGACAGAAGAAGGGCTTATCAATTTTCTACGAATTGACACCCCACCTAATGAGTCCCTTCCAAACCCTAACTCGCCGTAAATCAAATCTCGCCATGGCAGTCTATTCCTATCAAAACGTCTGGACAAGCACCATGCCTGTACTACACCACTTATTCGACCACCGCGAAGTGCCGGCGACAAGGGCAATAGTCGACGGCGTGATCCCGGAGGAGCACCCGGAGACCTGGGCACTACTATTAAACACAACGTGCCTACAGTGGCCAGGGCCCATCCAACTTCACCGGGCCACTAACAGACGTTGGTGTGCCCGGTGTTTCTTTCGCCTACCGGGACATACCAACGTCCTGGGATTTGAAGCTATGCGGTGGCACAGCTTCGTCAGGAGGGATTTCGCCGATCCATTTTGCTACTGGTGCCGGACGCCGCTACTAGTGGTCAGGCCGGTCACCAGATGCGGACCGTGTATGGCCCTCTTCCTGGATGTCCCGGCACGGGATATCAACAACGGCGGGGAATGCGTGATCGGGCTGCCCAGGCCGCATCCACCGCCCCCCATCCCGATGCCGGGATAGCGGGGACCACTGGGCCAGCAGGTGCCCCAGGACGCGCACCCTCCCGGGGCAGCGGCGCACCCACCGCTCGGCCAGGCCTATGTCCTGGTGCCAAGGCGCCGGCCCAGGCAGGCACCACTACCACCACCACCGTCGTCCGAGCACAAGTACCAGGGGAACCCATGGACGTAGACCCATAAAAGAAAAAAGTGCAAATAGACAGTGTGGTGTGGAATATTTTTTTTTTTATAACACATTTTAGATTTATTACAAATAGGTTGTACATTTAGTGTACCATGTGTGCATATTATAAAATTGTAATATACCTTTAAAAAAAAAAAGAGTACGCAAATTTAGAATAGGAAGGTGGTTTTAAATGTTACTGAATTTTTTAACACTAAGATAGTGTTACGTCCCGCCGTAGTTTAGGAAAAAGTTAGAATTTAAAATTTAGATGTTAAATCGGGTTTAGAGGAAGTGAGCCCTACACTAAAACGGAAGTAAGGTGCAGAGCTGGCATTCCAGAGGTGCGCACGGGCTCGCGGGGGTCGAAGTCCACGCGCCGTCGGAAGATCTCCGGGCGCGAAACCCCGCGTCAGCACCAAGTTCAGTGTCCTGGAGGCACTACCGAGCTCCAGGAATTTGAAGACGCAGCAAAAGGTGGGCGGACGCTTTGTTGAGCCGGTACTTCAGCTTACGTACTGCATATCCGCGACCGTGCCGATACGGCTTACAGAAGATTCTTAAGGCTTAGACTGGTTTTTTAAAGATGGGAGCTACCAACATTACACCCTGGTGGCGCGAGATGTGTTACTGGGAGGCTGGGGATGGGTACAGTCCCTACGTATCTTCGGAGGAAATGTGGCCTGAGGTGAAGAAATGGCTGGGCGACCGACTCACGCTGGGGGGGGTCTCTAGGTGAGTGTTAGTACATGTCGATGCTCTACGACGAGGCTACGGAGCTCTTTAGAGATGAGTGGCGGATGCCCATGTAGAAACCCTCGGCAATGGAATGGGTGAAGAGTGGTATATGGATGGAGGGCAAGTCAGGGATCGGCACAAAAATTGAGATGCGCGTGGAGGGAAAAAAGCATCGGCTAGGCGCGAAGCCGGTCGACGGATCTCTTATGACTGATGAAACTAATTAAATTCGCTCGTTACCGATGATATGACGAATTCAGTCGTCGGTAACACCAAACCAAGTGTTGATCGGAATCCCAATCTGGACATTCCACTCTATTCAATTTTATTCCTTTCACTTTTTTAATTTTATTAATTTTAATTTCAGCTTGTCATTTACCGCTCGACATCACCCTTTCTCCCATCCACCGAGAGAAGAAGAAAACCGACGATTCATCCGAAACAAATATATATATATATCATATATTTCGTTGTGTTGAAGTGAATAACATAAACAATATGAGTAATAAAACATTAGTGTATAGTGAAAGAAAATCCGAAAGGGGGAAATGCTCCAATTTGAAGAGACCGAAAATTTCAAAATGGCGGCCGTTGAACCGTTACGAAATGGAGAAGCCAATTGTCGAGAAGTTTGGCACATCGGCTAGGAAATTATCAGCAATTGATCCTGACGACATTGAAGTAGAAGAAGGCTTTGGTTACCGAATTTTGAACTTTTTAGCAGTGTTCTCCGCTATATCGTAAGCTGTTGTGTGCAAAAAATGCAAATCTGATGTGGCATTCATTGAATCTGGAAAGCGCGGTTTGGGTTTCAAAATTGTTATTTCATGTCGAAAATGTGATAAGATTTCTATTCCTAGTTCTCCATTTATTGAAAAAAGATACGACATTAATGATAGAATTATTCTTGCTATGCGGCTCCTGGGAGTAGAACTGAATGGAATAATAAAATTTTGCGCGTCCATGGATCTCCCGCGGCCAATTTTCCAATCACTTTACGACAAAATTGTTCGCAGGATCGCTATTGGAGCAGAGGCGGTTTGTCAGCTTAGTATGAAAACTGCAGCTTAAGAAGAGAAGGACAAAAGTGATGAGAAAACGAACACAAGTGGTATTACTGTATCTGGTGATGGTTAGTGGAGAAAACGCGGCTTTTCGTCACTTTTCGGATTCGTATCGCTTATTGGATGGTTTACTGGCAAAGTGGTCGATATTTTAGTAAAATTCAAATATTGTAAGACTTGTAAATTTTGGCAGAAAAAAGTGACACCGAAGAGTACAAGGAATGGGCCTAAACCCATGAAAAGGAATGCCAAGCGAACCACGAGGGCTTCACCGAAATGATGGAAGTGGACGCCGTTATCGAACTGTTTCAGCCCTCAGAATCTTTGAATAAATTGAAATATGCAAATTACGTGGGGGACGGAGGTTCCAAAACTTTTAAAGGCATCGTAGAGATCCACAGCCCTAAGCAATTTTTACAATTAAGTAGAAAGAGTGCATGGACCACGTGCAAAATCGAATGAGTACTCGCCTTCGCAATTTAAAAAAAAACGGACAAAAGGCCTCGAAGGGAAAGGCAAGCAAACTGGCAAATTAACTGACGAGTTGTCAATTTATTATGGTCAAGCAATACGTCGAAATCATGATTCTGTTGAATAAATGCGTAATGAAATCTACGAAACGCTAGACCACAAATTATCGACAGACGACGAACCGAAACACGAAAAATGCCCGCGCGGAGAAAATTAGTAGTGCTCATGGCAGAAGGCACGTGCTACTGGAGATTTAGATCATACGCATAAACCACTTCTATAACAATAAGTTTTCCAAGCGATTTCTTCGATTTATAAAGGATTAAGCAGTGACGAACTGCTTACTCGTTGCATAGGTGGCTTTACGCAAAATAGCAACAAGAGCCTCAATGCGACTGTCTGGTCTATGGCTCCGAAATCAATCTCCAGTGGCAAACACGTACTTGATACCGCAGTATATATTACTGTAGATATCTATAATGATGGCCTTTCAAGTATTATGAGGCTTATGCAGAATTTAGGCATAAAAATTGGGCCGAACTGCTTCAATTTCAGCGTGGAAACGGACGAGCGCCGCAAAAAGTTTTCTGAGCGATCGCTTACCGATGCTGCAAAAAAGGCCCGATTGTCCTTACAATCGTCCAAGAAGGAAGAGGAGATGGAGCAAAAGAAAGAAGAGGTGCATCAACATGGATGGCAAAATGTATGGTCAAGGATTTAAGTGCTCGTAAAACTTTAAACTCGTTTTTCTCGAAAACACTCTTTTCAAACTGGGAGGATATATTACTTAAACACCGTTGCATGGATCGATTTGAAATTTTTATAGTAGCTTCACAATTGCATTCTCTATCGGCGTACGTAGCCGTTTTTGATTTAATATAAACTTTTCTNGTGCGGCTTCGCTTCCTCACGAATTTTCTTCTTTCCTTTCCTTAATCGTGAAGGAGGATACGGAGCCTTTGTGCGGCTTCGCTTCCTCACGAATTATCTTCTTTCCTCCCCCTAATCGTGAAGGAGGATACGGAGCCTTTGTGCGGCTTCGCTTCCTCACGAATTTTCTTCTTTCCTTTCCTTAATCGTGAAGGAGGATACGGAGCCTTTGTGCGGCTTCGCTTCCTCACGAATTATCTTCTTTCCTCCCCCTAATCGTGAAGGAGGATACGGAGCCTTTGTGCGGCTTCGCTTCCTCACGAATTTTCTTTTTTCCTTTCCTTAATCGTGAAGGAGGATACGGAGCCTTTGTGCGGCTTCGCTTCCTCACGAATTTTCCTTTTCCTTAACAACCTCGGAACCCACACCCACGTGAGACATGGGACTAGACAGGGGCATTAACAAAACTAAATTCTACTCGTAGATGGCCAAACGCGCGGGAAGAAGGGTCGCTCTCCGGGGGCTGTTCGCGAAATTAGAAGACAGACCCAAACCCCCTTCGCGTCGCCGCTCGCGTCGAAAACCCGCGAAGAAGACGCCAGAAAAGTCAACCAACGCGCCAAAAACCCCGGGGAAGCCCCTGTCATTATCAGACAGACAAATAGCCGCCGCGAAGGCGCTCATCCAGGCCTCAATTCCGCGGACCACGGAAAGGTCAGTTCCTCCGCGACTAACATCCGTGGAGATCCGGATCCCCGTCTGGAGGCTCATCCCGCTGGATCTCCCTCCAGTGGAAAACCGGAGGAAAATCCCCAAGAGAGCTCCTGTAATAATTACCTTAGACTAATAAAATTTTATTCAACGGGCTTATTAAACGAATGTCTCCCCCTTCCTCACGATCCCAGACGTAACAACGGCCAGTACCCCCGCGACTGACGTCCGTGGAGATTCGGACCCCCGTCTGGAAACTCATCCCGTTGGATCTCCCTCCAGTGGAGAACCGGAGGGAAATCCCCGAGAAAAAGGGCCAAATCCCCGAGGAAGCTCCCGAAATAATTATCATCGATTAATAAATTTATATTGAACAAATTTGTTACGAATATTTTTCTTTTCCTCGCGATCCCAGACGTAACAGTCCCATAGCCAATAGTATGTAGATAATATAATTTGTTGTTTTTTTGTTCCAGGTCTTATACTTTACGAGAAAACCGGCAATGTATATGTTTAAAGATAATGTAGTATCGCATCAAAAACACCTTTGGTGTAAAAAAAAAAAGACAAGTTCATTGCCTGATGTCACCACCTCCTGAAAACACTACGAACATTCATACAAAGAATTAGTTGCCATTATCTTATTAATTAAGAAAAAAAAAGTACAACAAACTTTCTGAAGTAGCAGTAATAATAACTTCATTTTCACTGGGTGAATTGATGAATGAGTATGCCCAAAGTCTCTTGGAATGGTTTGTTAGTAATTATGGAAATATTTATGGCATGCATCACGTAGGATACAACGTCCACAATTTAATTCATTTGTCTAATGATGTAAAGACTTTTGGTTCTTTAGATAATTTCAGTTGTTTTAAGTATGAAAACTATTTGGGAAAATCGAAGTCCATGTAAGACCAAGTGCATCGGAATATGTAAGTCCGATAGTGTTAGTGAGCAAGAAGAATGGAGAAATAAGACTTTGTGTGGATTACAGACTTTTAAATAAGAAAGTGGTGAGGGACAGAAACCCTTTGCCGTTAATCGAAGACCAATTAGACAGACTTCAAGAAGCTCGAATCTTCGTTACATTAGATTTAAAGGACGGATTTTTCCATGTGCCGATCGACGAAGAAAGCATTAAGTACACCTCTTTTGTGGTACCAGATGGACAATACGAATTTCTGAAAGTTCCCTTTGGACTTTGTAATTCGCCAGCAGTTTTTCAGAGACACGTTCGATTAGTATTTCGTAAGTTAATTACAGACGGAATAGTGTTGGCATATTTGGACGATCTGATTATCCCAGGGAAGGATGAAAAAGATTGTTTGGAAAAACTGACATCAGTGTTTGAGATAGCGAGTAAATATAGTGTCGTTTTCATTTGGGCGAAATGTGAATTTTTAGTTCCACATGTTGAATATTTGGGTTATGTTGTAGAAGCCGGAAACTATCAGCCTTCACCTAAAAAGACAATGGCGGTGGCTAAATTTCGGGAACCCAAAAATGTCAAGTAGGTGCAAAGTTTTTTGGGATTGACGGGATATTTCCGTAAGTTTGTCCCACAGTTTGCAATTCATGCGCGCCCATTATCTCAATTGTTAACACTTTGCCGTCCGCACGATTCGTAAATATTTATTCGCTTGGCGCCGGCAGCGCTAATTCGGATCACTTGACTTGTCGCCGGCCGTTTTTGACGTTATCGACACCACTGTGGTGTCGCCGGCCGTTGGCCAAAAGTTTGCGCACATCACCACTGTGGTGTCACCGGCCGTTGACCGAAGTTTGCGCACGTCACCACTGTGGTGTCGCCGGACGGCATAGTGTTAAGAGACGGTGTCAAGTTCGAGTTTGGACCAAATCAAGAAGCGGCTTTCGAAAAATTGAAATCTGCATTGGTGGCCAGCCCAGTATTGAAGTTATACGGAGTGAACGCTGAAACAGAGCTGCATACAGACGCATGTATGGGTGGACTAGGTGCAAATCTTGCTCCAGAAAGACGCTGAAGATGGTAAATTTCATCCGATATATTACGCGAGTTGGAAGACTACACCTGGAGAGGAAAAATACACGAGTTACGAATTGGAGATTCTCGCTGTGGTGAAAGCCTTGAAGAAGTTTCGTGTTTATTTGTTGGACATTCGTTTTAAAATTGTGACGGACTGCCAGGCATTCGCCTTGGCAATGAAGAAAAAAAATTTGTGTCTGAGAGTGTCCCATTAGGCACTGCTTATTGAACAATTTGATTATGTGATCGACCATCGACCAGGAACTGCGATGCGTCACGTCGATGCTCTCAGTCGAAATCCCGTTGAAGTGTTTACGGTGCAGGTAGGCCGAGACGGATTGATTGAAAAAATTATAAAAGCGCAAAAGACAGACCCTGAGTTGAAGAAAATTCATGATTCAACTCAGAACGGAAAACAAGATAAATTTACTTTGGTAAAAGGAGGCGTGTTGTACAAGAAAAGTGACGGGGCTGAATTATTAGTTGTTCCTAAAGCCATGCAGTACGATGTGATTAACAAGCGCATGAACGCGGTCATTTCAGTTGGAAAAAAAATGGAGTACATCTTGAAACAAGATTTTTGGTTCCCAAAGATGAGAGAAAAAATACGAAGTTGCCGATTTAATAGAGATCCAGATAACAACGATGGTGATGAAGGAAGTTACAACTGAAGGAGGCATCGCGGACAATACCAAAGGCAGGATGGCAGGATGTAGTGTCAGTGTCCTGTGCGATCCAATAAAGTTAATAGAATAAAAAAAAGATGAAAGCGTTTAGCTATACGAATAGTTGTGTCGCCAATAAGGCAATGAAGATTAAGAATTAGACTAAATAGAAGTTGGAGTGAAATGTAATGTTTGTATGATTGTGGGGTGAAATGAGAAGTATTTAGATTAAATGACAGCTCGATAGGCGATACTGTTTATGCGTGGTTGAGAGTTCGTGAAGTGCGAGCGGCCGTATGACTCAGTGAGTGAGAATTTTGACGCACAAAGAAATGTATTGATGACTGTGGGAATGAGAGAGTGAGGAATATGAATTGAGTGAGGCTGGATGAGAATGATCGAATGAGAGTTAGTTCTGACTGAGGAGAGCTCGAGCGAAGTCGGAGGGAAAGTCAAGTCCCTTTTTCTGAGATCTTTAAGACGTACTCTTCAATGTATTCAATTTCTTTATATTAATTTTTTTTATTAATAAACCAACCGTTCATGTTAATCCTGACACTTGAAATTTGATCCTACAATTTGGGGGCTCGTTATCAAATAATAAATAGAATTACAGAACAGAATAACATTTCAATTAATGCTCCTAGCAAAAAGAAAGGATCTAGTTATTCATTACAAAAAGAGATTCGTTGTCCCATTTATCAAAAGCATCGAGTTTCCTACTTTTACTCTCTCAAGACATCAACCCGATAATTGCTGCTTTCTTAAGAATGGTTCTTACGTTCTCATGTGAAACATTTTTATTAAAAAGAGTGAAATTAATTTCAAAATTGTACAATTATTAAATATAAATCCTTTCTTTTTGTCATTGTAACTCCCACGTACTGGGAATAGCAGCAACCCAAGTTGAGGTTGTTTCTGAAGAATTTTTGGTTAAACGGACTGACGTTAGATCAAAATGTTTGCTATTTCCATTGAAGGACAGCTCACAGAAACTTCATGTAATTATACCGATGACTCACGCGTTTAATAATTAAACATTTAGAGTTATTGTAATCACACATTGAGGTATCATTATTTTAGGCTTTCATTGTAATTTCCACCCTAAAGATGCTGTTACGTCCCACGTAACCCACCCGATAGATTATCTCTAGCTCTAAGTACTAATGAGTTTTATTATCACGCTTTGGAGCTGAATCACGAGCGTCTCGCGTATTTAGGCTAAGATCTTATAAACTGTAAAGGGAAATCGGAAGACGACGTACTGATATCAATGTAGACAGCATGACAAACCGATCGATTATTAAACTAAAGATATCGATGTTTAGACGTCTTGAAATCTCACTGTATCGATTAGGTCACTGAAAGGAAAGACTAACCCCTTTAAAAGGGCTCATGTCTCATGAGTGCGAGTTCAGTTCAGTTCAGTCGAGTCCATGCGAATACGTTCGCGGCATCATCCAGTTCCATTCGAAAGTCAAGTGTCAATTCAAAAGAGAGCAGTCTCTTCCATTGGTGCATTACATTAAATCCAGGTACGCTTAAATCTTGTTTCCCTAATTAAACTTATATACTTGTTATTTAATTAACTTTACACGATTTTTTCCTTTTACCACTAATATCTTTCTTCTAAACCTTATCTATTATATCGCTATTGTTTTATTCTATTCGTAATAAATGCTTTATTAAAGAATTCAAACCGCTTACCACTTTCTTTTTCCACCTTAGTGGTCCAATTTCCTCTAATTTGTTTGGTCCATATCGAATTGGCCTACTCGGAATCCAACGGGCAGTCGGTCATATAGTTCGACTGGCAGCTTCTCAACTTGCCAAATCCTAACCCAGAACCCCAAGTAGAATTAGTCCAAATAGATTAGATGAGCTGGTCCCAGGACCATCTGACGGTATCCCGAATCTTAACTTCCCTTTCTTTTCCATATTCTTATAATCTCTTCAATCTTTTCCGCATTTTTACCATCAAAAAGGACGGGACGCAACAGCCTAATAAATGTATGGGCTTTACACAATTTGTTTAGCTTGAAATTTCGAATAAAACTATTCTGAAAAATGAACACGAAATCGTTTGCTGTTGTGCAATTCTCCGATGATTCATTTTCTGAAGTACCAACCAATTGGCTGCGGTATGATGACGAAAATACTAAATGCTGGTGGCCTGTTAAAGCTAGAAATACTTCATCTTTTATACATAATCGTCCAGAGCCCGACGTGCCAACGTGGGAACCTATTGACCTCTAATAAGGAAGCTGTTGATGTTTTTGAGTTATTACTTTTTAACAACGCTCCAGCTCTCGCACACTTCGTAAGTATTTCTTTTACATAATTGAGTAAAATTGCAAAGTTAACTTTAAGAACAGTTGTAACGATAGAACTCGAGGACGCGAGTTAGGTGGTAACCTCGCGCGCCGCGGTCCACGTTCGGGTCTCTTCCCGCGACAGTGGCCCGCTCGGAGCGTTTGAGTGTCCGAGGGGTAATGCCTGGGTGGAGTAAAGCACGCTCAGGTTTTAATAACAATAACCGTTTATTCAACTTAACATCGGTTGCCGGTCGGCATCAGTAGCTTCGTGTCTGAAAGCAAAACATTGGAACTAGACCGGATACAAACGAGGTCATAATTAAAGCTAATAGAATACAACGTGAACTAGTGTATTTGCAAGTAAAGATTCTAACCCTATGGTTCGAACTCCCGAGGTCGGAGAGACGACACGATATAAATTCGGCTCGTGTCGTCTCTTGTCGGTTTTTAATTCCGGAGATGTGAAATCGCGCCTATAGTGATTCGAGGTCTCGTCCTGCGAATCGGGTTGAGAGTGTAGGCGGGTTTCTTCCCTTCCTACAACTCCGACTTGCTCTATTTTCCCGGGCCTCTTATAGTGCCCGGGAGGTTTGCGCGCTTGCGAGAAAGCGCGGGCCGTGGGTTGTCGCGTGGCTCGGCATCGGGCGCCCTGGTCCGAGGCACACGGCTCGTTATACAGTTTTTGAAAGTAGTCACAGCCTTCCATTTTTTTTTTCCCAGAAACTTATGCTTCACAAAATTGGTGGGCGTAGTACGAGAGAAAATATTCATCGAATGCTGTAGAAAATTTTTTCGTACGAATTTGCAAGCCTCTGTTCTTGGAAAGGTCACAGAAATAACATTTGTGTCTGCGAATTTAAAATAATGGCCGAAATGAAAGAAGCTATTCTTACATCATGGTTCGGTTTGCGAAGCAACGTCTACCGAGACAACACAAAAAATAAATCCTCTTTTTCTGGTGTTGTTAAAAAAAAAAGACTGTACATTTTATTTTCGAAAGTATTTTCTCCGAAGTAGTATAAGGACATCTAACGCCATGTATTGAAATCGTCCCAACTTCAGGGGTCCAAAATGTTCAGAATTTTTCTGATCAAGTGTCGAGTGCGCCTCCTCGATAAAATTTTGCAATAATTATCGTCTGCTAGCGGGTCTACTCGTCTTTATCACGTTAAAATCATCAGTTTGTATATTATACACGGATTTATCATTTCACTTTGCGTACCTTAATCGCAATATTAAAAGCATTTTAGGTAATTTACATCGACAGGAAATGTTTCGGTCATGTAGGATTGGAGTTCTCTCATTTTCCGCAAGTAGCGTTCGCATCAGTGAGTCCTGATTCTGGGGCTACTTTCTGTGGAACCGACCATAGGCGTTATATTTCCTTATGTTACTTTGTGGTATTTTCATTGTCGGCAAAGTACACCTAGCAGGTGCATTAGTAAGCTTCTAGTTTTGTAAAGAAGTTTCCAAGTTCTATTTCGTTTTATGAGCTTATTTTATCTATGAAAATAACGGTCTCATTAAAACTGTTTATTGTTCGTCAAGAATACGAAGATATGTATACTTATCAAAAAATGAATAAATTATTAAAATAAAATGTTTTGTGTATGTTACTATAATTAAATTCATTCGAAAACCTGTATTTTTAAACATAAATGTTATATACAGGCAATTATGTATTTATATAACTATATTGCACCACATGCACAACAGCTCTATGGCATTAATGTAACAGTGATGCCGCAGGTATGTAACATTTATATTATAGAACAAACAATGTTACATAATTCTGATATATAACTGTAATAATGCTGCAATATAGGAAATGGGGCGAAATTATGTCATAATTATGATATAACAGTTACATCAACGTTATTTAAATTACAATATTGAATATTACGATATATATATAACTATTACATTCATATTACCTATAACGTCGACTGGGAGAGTATGATATGTTATTTCAGAATATCGTTTTAGAAAAA
Organism: Orussus abietinus; assembly: GCF_000612105.2. Taxonomy (NCBI): domain Eukaryota; kingdom Metazoa; phylum Arthropoda; class Insecta; order Hymenoptera; family Orussidae; genus Orussus; species Orussus abietinus. The sequence continues at coordinate 30,060 of NW_019394562.1, read as the reverse complement.
CCGTTTACTGTTCAATTCTTATAACTAAAACTGCTGATATACTGTTCTTTTTGTAGGAAGGGAATTCTTCTTAAGGATAAATTTTTATCTTAATTCTTTTCAGCGGAAACATCGGTACTAATCTGCATACTAAGTGGATAGCTGTTATCCTGCATCGTGGCGGGATGCTTTGAAGCGACCGCAAAGGCCTATGATTATAGGCACATTGACTAATATTGTAGTATTTGCGCATGCATCAAAACAACGCGTAATTCAAATATAGATTATATAAAAGGTGACAAATTAATTTACTGGAAGAAAATATAGGAGATAAAGTTAGAGAGAGACGAATCTGCTGTTGACAAGGCTATATTCTTCAAGACCTCGTGACTATTGTTAATAAAAGATGCGTAAGTCAAGACGTATAAAATGGTCCAACTGATCGTCTCTACGGTTCTGTATTAAGTGTCTTTTGTTCCCTGCTTATAGGGTTAGCCTTAGTTCAGCCTATCGCTTGTTTAAGCAACAAATAACGTCTTTCCCGCCAATGATCCCTGGAATAGGGTCGCCCATGGACCTCCGATCATTTCGGCTTTGTCCATTCGTGAACATTCCCTTAAACATAATTGTCATTTTTATTAAAATACGAGAAAAAAGATAACCGTTCTGTTTTAGTCGACTCTTTCTTACTATTGTTACGTAGACACCCTCCGTACCCTAACGAAGGGAAAAATTAATTTTCCGATCACCGAAGCTAGCCTTGGAAATCCGAATACAGAAACGCGAATTGGAAACTCTTGTGAAAGGATCCAATAAGTTCATCGGCCAAACGGCTCCAAAAGTCATCGACCTACCCGGGGCAAATAACGTGATAACTACGCAACGCGTCAGCACGACCCAAAAACGCCACCTTCACCTGGGCCCAAGGGAACTCCCACCAATTGGAACACCCTGCTAATAAAACCAGCAGTTAGATCAAAACGGCATGTCAGTCATAGTGTCAGACGTCACACGTCTTTAGTAAAGTGTCATATCACCGGTCATCCTCAGCGAACTTCGAATGGAGCTCCTGATCCCCGGTACTCCGTTGTTTGCGAGTCAGAGACCGAGGCCGCCGGACTCCATGTCGAGGACCACTACCCTGCGAGCTGCAGTAGTGCCACCCGGTACTCCAGCGATCCAACCACCGAGTCAGGACCAGACGGCGACACTGTGACTTCCGTTGGACAGGAGGCTTCTAGACCTCCAACCCTAGGGCACGCTACGGGACGAAGGTGTTCACGCACAGTCATCCGGCTGGGTCGATCAAAACAGACTGTCACCGAATCCGGCCGCTGATCAAGCCAGGTAGAGGATCCTTCGCAAGCTCGACTCATCCTCATTTCATTTTAGATTATTTCTTAACCCCTCATTTCCGACCGAATTCTAACCATTATCGCGACTTCCATGCCTTGCTCCGGTTAACCAGATAGATTAAGAACCCATCAACTTCCGTCAGACAGCTGAGTTGGAAATCTCAGCATCGCGAGACAGACTAAAATGACGCGTAGACCACCATTAAGCAGTAAAGAATTCCCGTATCAGCACTCCGGCGTCCAGTAACCTACCGCCGCAAAAGCGCGCTATCGCAACACCCGAACCGGCGCGACGCGGAAGTATAATAACCCAGAGAAAATTAGATCAAGGCACCTCGGGTGCCCCTCCCAGCTGATTGTAATTTAGACCTCCCGGACGAATAAATGCAACTATCATAGTACACTAACCACATTGCCATTCGTTCGAACTCCTTCTTTATCCTCACTCCCCCAGATCCCACCAGAGGAATTGATCTAGCCGCTCGGATAAATCTCCTCACAAAATTAAAATACTCGTTACGCGCAAGATTCGGGTAATCTCTATCCAAATCACTCCGTAACACTATATGCACAGCACACCATTTTACACGTAAATTATGTCTCTCCTGCCCATTATACCTTAAATGTTTTCTTTTACTTAACAGTTTAACATTTGTTATTACCGCAATTGATAGATTAACGGTTCAGAACTTTTGCATACACGCACATGTTAATTATTTAATATAATATCGCTACCCATGCGTAGTGGCTTGGGTGTGCCTTGAATTCGTCGAAGTCCTCTCCGTATAGAACAAGTACCTACTTGAGCTATCTAGTTTGTATATAAGATCAGTGGATATCGAGTTTTGTCCCGCGATTATTTGTTTTAAATAGGCTACCTTGATGTTTCCTATGCAGTTCGAAACTGCTTCAAGATGGTTCATTTCTCGGATGAATTCTGACAGAGCAGCATCTCTTCAGCAGTGTTCGAAACTCTTATTTCTCGTGGGCAAATCAGCTCTGTATTTTACGTGTAATTTTCAACTGTTTTCAACCGTTAATTATGTCTTTTTCGCGTGTATTGGGAAGTCGTCCGAATACAGACCATGATTTGGTGACCGCGTGCATCCTAAGACATAAAAATGAAGTGATTGTGAACGGTAATAAAATCATTTCGAGAGAAGAAGCAATCTGGGACATTATCGCGGCGGAAACTAACGAAACTCCTTCCTCTTTATATACGTACGTTACGTGTAATCGAAATAATGTGAGAAATGCATTATTTGGAATTTCAAACAGTTCACGTGAAACGTGCGACGGAAGTATCCAGGACAGCTCTCTGTGGTAATTATTCATAAAATGTGTTGTTTTATTTTAATATAAGTTACCTGTTTTCATGTGATAATAATTGTAATGAACTAAATAATTGAAAAATGAACTCAATTCTTTCAATGCTCATGAAATAATTCTTTTTAGCTTATATGCACTTACTTCGTATCACAATACAAACGTTGACGTTATTTTTTTTTTTGCGGTTCCTTAAAGGTAGATGCAAATATTTTAAATTACGAGAAAATAATGTTGTGGATGTGATTCAGAATAATATCCTATTTTAACAATTCTAAACAGAATCGACAGCTTATAGATTACAGGGATAGAAGCATCTTTATGACTTCAAGCGGGCGCGCGGTGTCGAATCGACCGCGCTCAATACATTTTCATTCATAATATTATTATTACTCGTCACATGCATTTCTCATTCCTAGTAGCCTGCCATTTTGTCACTGTGTGCGAAATAAACAGTTTACCTCCACTCTCCGCGCTCCCCCCACCCCACAGGTCGCTATTGTTTTAGTCACGGTCCAGGCGTCGAAAGCACACCACGCGCCAGTCGTCGAAAAGGTTACGTGCGACGCTCAACGAGATGTATTATTTCTTCGGCTATCAAAAAATATTATCGAATTAAGCTTGTAATAGTGTTTTTTCTTATAAAATGCGTCGTCGACCGCTAACACGAAGTACAATACTTGAGGAAATACTACGAGAAGATGAAGAGATTGAATCAGAGCTCAGCGACCAAGGTTCAGAAACTTCCGACCACATCGTTTCAGAGGGAACTCAATTTGCTGAGGAATCAAACAGCTCGGATTCAGATGAGGAGAATTTGCCTGTTTCAGATTACTTTGTATGCAGCTGTTTTACGGGGCATGATAAGGTAACAGAGTGGCAAAAATCCAACAACAGGGTGAGGCGCCAAGTTCAAAATATTCTCCCTGAAGATTCAGGTACTCGTAGGAATGGCGTGAGGGTGACAACATTTATGTAAGCCTGGAATTTATTCATTACGGAGAATATTATTGACAGAGTTGTTAATCATACCAACGAATTTATTTTAAAAAAAAGTACCATCGTATGACAGACCACGTGACTGCAAACCGACTGATGCTGTAGAAATTCGAGCACTTTTCGGATTATTGTACATAGCAGGATCCTTGAAGATGTCACATGCGAATTTAGAGGATTTATATGCAAGTGATGGGACAGGCGTTCCTATTTTTCGTACTATTATGTCAGTGAAAAGAATAAAATTTCTACTCAATTCATTGCGGTTTGATGATGCCACTACACGAACAACTCGTCGTACTCTTGACAAAGCTGCACCAATAAGAGAGGTTTTAGAAATATTTACACAAAACTGTCTTTTACCGTATTCTGTGGGACAGAACGTTGTCATTGATGAGATGATGGCAGGTTTTCGAGGAAAATGTCCTTTCCGACAGTACATAAAATCAAAACCCGACAAATACGGAATAAAACTTTATCCACTTGTAGACGCTACTACGTTTTATGTCCTCAACATTGAACTTTATGCCGGCAAGCAGCCTGAAGGCCCGTACCAGTTGAGTAATGCTGCAGCAGACGTCGTGAAGAGGCTAATTACACCAATTTCTGGCACTGGACGAAACCTAACAATCGACAATTGGTACACCAGTGTGCCTTTGGTGGCCGATTTGGCCAAAAATCATAAGATTTCTGTTGTGGGTACCTTGCGTAAAAACAAGAAAGAAATAGCTCCTTGCTTTACAGATAAAAACCGACCTGAATATTTAAGCCAATTTGGATTTTCTGATACAGCTACGCTGGTATCTTACGTGCCTAAAAAGAAAAAATTTGTAGTTCTAATATCATCACTTCATTCTGCTGCTGAAATTGATGAACGTACGAATGAAAAGCGCAAACCTAGCATAGTTACTTTTTACAACGAAACGAAAGGCGGTGTCGATGAAGTCGATAAAAAAGTAAACATGTATTCGACATCAAGGAAGAATAATAGATGGCCGTTGACACTCTTCTTTCGTCTTCTGGATATTGCTGGAATAAATGCCATGGTGATATTGAGGGCAAATAATGTGGTCATACAGAAAAGGCGAAAGTATTTACGTGCATTAGGCATTGAATTGACAAAAGAATACGTGCAAAGAAGAGCAACGATGGTAAGCCTTCCAAGAAAACTGAAAAGAAACATAAAGGAGTATTTGAATATGGATGTTGAAGGTGATGCTGGTAATGAAGCAAGCAGTAGTTCCAGCACATGCAGAGGAAGCTGCAAAATATGTCCAGCAAAAAAAAGGAGACAATCGAAGACACAATGTACATCATGTGGGAGAAATATCTACAGAAGCCACACTACATTCATTTGCAATGAATGTTATCTTGACGAAGAAACTGATCCTGAAGAAAACTAGATCTAANTAAAATAAGTATTCAAAGGGGTAGTTCACCCCTTAAAATAGAATTTTTTCAAAAAATTCCAAAAGCATATTTCATAATTCTTCATTCCCTACATTTTGACGGTTGTTTCATGAAAATTGGTCGAGTGCTTCTATATGAAACAGCAAACTCACCCCCTTTCACGGCCAACTTTGAAGCCTGATTTCACCCCCTAAAAGTGTTTATCCGCCGATAGAAAAAAACACGGGTCCCTTAGATTTTAGTCCTCTATAACATATTTAAAAATGAACAAAATCAGAGGGGGACACCTCAGGTACCTTCCTTATAAGTTTAATTATGTTTTATTCGTATTTTGTCATTTTACTATTTTTTACTAGTTATATATACTAGTCTGAGGTATGTAAGAAGGTCTTGAGTTCCTAAATTGTTTTTTGATCCAAAGAATATTTAATTTTAAGAATATTTAATATTATGTTATTTGATTTTCTAATTGTTTTTTTTTTTCTGAGTTTAAGATATTTGTTCTCGACAATTTGAGTTTAAACACAATAATAATGTATCTGAATACAAAAAAATAAATGATTATTGATTAATTAGTGTTTCATATCTCTAATATATCCCATAGGTCTTTTCGATTACGCGCGACCGCTGCCGTTACAAATGACCGCGCGCCCGCTTGAAAGCTAACCGCGTACTAAAAATGTGCTTATGAAACATGTCACAGGATTTCTATAAAAGTAATTAAAAATCAAAATATATAACTATTTTAGCGTTTGGCAAAAATGCCTTCATCTGTCTTAAATCTATTTGTTATTTTTTAATGTTATACAAAGTTCGGGAAAAAAGAAAATATCTGAATTATCCGGATGTCAAATGTTACGTTGTAGATAATATTATAAGAATGAAAAAACCATAAGTTTAGAAGATGATTGAGTAAAACATATATTTAAAATAGGCAATACGATTACGTAAATTCAAATATATTTCTTTCTTATTAACGAAAAACGTCTTGATTTAATTTAATCAGTAATGGTAATCAGTTATATCAGTAATCAATTTATTGTATTTGTTACACAAATTTTGAGATAATAATTAGAGACGGCATAATAAAATATTTTAGTTTTCAAATTGAAACGACATATTTCATATTTAATGGTATGGTTAATTTTTTTCTACATTTTTTAATGTTTAAAACATTTTATGTCGTTATCATTTTTCGTATAACATATTGAAGGCGCATTCCTTTTCCCTCTGGACCACGTCACCCCATCCAGCTCTTGAGGAGATATAAACTACGCGAGGGCGAGGAATCGGGACATTCGGAAAACGGAGCTCTTGGAGGCTCGACGCATACAACGCCGATCCCTTCGCTGAACACCTGTATATTTCGTTACGATAAAGTTTGGATTTTACCGATAATAACACTCAAGAGACTCTCCTTTAAAACTATTCCCTACAAATCAGAAGTGGGATACACACACGACTACACACGAAAAGAAAAGAGAGAAACTGAAATTTCGGATCGCGTAGTGACAATAGCTGAAGTGCAGTGACTTGTGACTTATCCTGCCCGCTCCGAAATATGGAAAGTGCCCGTGTGGACGAGGACACTTACCGGGAGGAGGACGCCTACAGGGAGGAAGACCGGCCACGGAAGCCACTGATCCGCATCCAGCAGCCGATCGAGCGGTAGCTCAGACATTGCAATGCTGGCCGAAACAAGAACGGCCCACCGACCTACGAATTTTGCCATAAGAAAGGGCATACCGAAAAGCGTTGTTTCCAAAAACGAAACGAGAAAGAACGCGATAGGGCTGTTTGACTAGTCAGCCAGCACTCAGTAGTTCCGACGTCGGAGAAAATAGAAGTCCATAAACAGATTAAGACTTGTATTGTAAACGAGGCGGAAGCCGAATGCATCGTCGATCTGGGGAGTGATTGCTCGATTGTTAGAGAGGGCAGAGCGAGGACCTTAAGATTTGATCTTACAGCGGCACGCGAAACCCTACCGGGAGGAGGACGCCTACAGGGAGGAAGACAGGCCACGGAAGCGACACCGATCCGCATCTAGCAGCCGGTCAAGCGGTAGCTCAGACATCGCAATGCTGGCCGAAACAAGAACGGCCCACCGACCTGCGAATTTTGCCATAAGAAAGGGCATACCGAAAAGCGTTGTTTCCAAAAACGAAACGAGAAAGAACGCGATAGGGCTGTTTGACTAGTCAGCCAGCACTCAGTAGTTCTGACGTCGGAGAAAATAGAAGTCCATAAACTGATTAAGACTTGTATTGTAAACGGGGCGGAAGCAGAATGCATCGTCGATCTGGGGAGTGAATGCTCGATTGTTAGAAAAGGCAGAGCGAGGACCTTAAGAGTTGATCTTACAGCGGCACGCGAAACCCTTTGAGGGTTTAATCACGCGACGGTCACGCCTATTGTCTGCGCCAGAGCAGGACTAACGATCGACGGTTGTTCGCGCCGAATTAACAAGAGCTCAATTAGTAATTATCACGACACGTGTGGTTCGAAGCTAGCCTCTGCGTCCTGTCGCGCCGTCCAGGTGCGCCAACCACCACTTCAAGGGTCGACAACGGCGTCGACCCCCTGGAGGTAGGGTTGTCGTCGCGACTCAAGTCCTTTGAGCTCCATTCGTAACGCGCCTTTCTTCATTCGCAATTGTCTCCTTCAACCTATCTGGAAAATATCATTCGAAAGTTCCCAAGAAAACCCATGTACCTCTCGATCACGTCCGCAATTAGGACAATTTATGTCTTCCGCTCTTCTACTCTTCGTCTAGTGGTTCTCCGAAACTCTCTAACGACATCAGCATGTGCAGTCTCCACTCACGCCTCTGGAACTGCCTAAAACTTCTCCCTCTTCTTTTCTTCTTGACCAATCGGCTGCATACAAAAATGCAATTCGTCGACTTTCTTCCAAACTTCGCCTCTAAAAACTCTCTCCGGGACCCTCTTGTTTCTAAACTTTGGTCCTAAACAGCAGATTCGATTGAACAGCCAAGCGACCATCAGCGTCCCGGCATTACCGCGTCTTTCGGTCTCCCGCGTGACTTTACGCGTCCGCGGTATCTAGCGAGATAAAATAGATCTCCCGCGAGAACAACGACTCTCCGGTTTTACGCGCTCAATTTCTCGCGCCATCACTAAGTCCACTTGCGCTAGTGGCCCGCTTAATTAGGCATCATTAATCGTTCCGTTACTTTCACTCCGTTATTTTATTGTTAAACCCGCTTGAATTGTTAAATAGTATCAATATTAATAAACATTTAAGTTTCGATATCGCACTTCGCATCCAGAAATTTATCTAGCCGTTCCTCCGCGAACCGAACTAACACAAACATTTATCGGTCCTTCGAGCCGGATCGTGGAGCGGAACGTGACAAACATAACAACGGTATTGATTTCGATATCGAATTCTACGTAGTTCGCGACGATCAACTTACGTGGGACATTCTAGTAGGTCGCGATATTCTGACTTACCCAGGGGTGAAAGCTATCGCAGAGGCATCAGGATTAAAGTTAATCGTCCAACCAGAGCCACTGAATGTCCACCTAGTCGAATCGAGGTCCGTCAGGACAATCGCAGTAAGGGACGTGTACTGCCCGGGACTAGATTCGGAGAACGAGCATCGACTGATTGAGCTTCTCAATAAATATCGAACGTGCGAATCCATGAAAATTGACGAGATCGGGAAAACGAATGTCACGGAGATGAAAATCGACGTCCTTAACGACGAGCCGGTTTAACATCGGCCGTATACAATGTCGCTGTCTGAACGCGAAATGGTCAAAAGACTAGTTTCGGAATTAGGGGCCAATGGCATTGTTCGAGAGAGCCGCTCGCCATACGCGAGCCCGGTGTTGCTTGTACGAAAGAAAAATGGTGAGGCGCGCATGTGCGTGGATTACCGGGCCCTCAACAAAATTACTAAGCGCGATAAATATCCTCTCCCATTAATCGATGATCAAATAGACCGCCTGGGGCGTAAATCTTATTTCACCTCCCTTGATTTCACATCGGGGTTCTATCAAATGCCCATGCATTCCAGTTCCGTCGAAGCGACTGCATTTATCACCCCCGACGGTGAGTACGAATTCCTACGCATGCCGTTTGAGTTAGCTAACGCGCCGTCCGTTATCCAAAGCGGCATAAATACTGCTCTAGGTGACTTGAGGTTTACAACTGCGGTTGTTTATATAGACGATATTTTGATTCCGTCTAACGATCTCGAGGAGAGATTTAGAAATTTGGGGATTAAATTCACCATTGTTACCGATTGCAATGCGGTAAGAGCGTCTACCGAAAAGAAAGACATTCATCCTAGAGTGGGCGTACATGCAGGATTACGAATTTGACGTCGTGTACCGTCCAGGTGCGCAATCGACTCACGTGGACTACCTTAGCCGAAATTCCGTAGATTGCTTACTTATCGATATTACCTAGGGAGAATGGATAAAGACCACCCAGGAACAAGATCCGCGTATCATGGTGATACGACGGATCTTGTGCGACCGGCACTGGATCCGGAGAGGCCTACGGCGGGACAGTTCCTCGAGGCTATGTTCCGGGACCATGGCGGACGGGTTGCGGAGGACCACGCCGGGGCCAGGCCGGGACAGGACCCGCTGGGGCTCCTATTAGATGAGGCTCAGGACCTGGCAGGATAACGGATCCGAGGGGGCCACTCGCCGCCGGACCGGGACCAGTCCCGCGAGCCGGAAAAAAACATAATCTCAAAAAGAAAGATATCTGTAAAAAATATATATGATAATAAATTTGATATTTTATTTTATTATGAATATGTAAGTGTCAGAACCCTTTACTTCCTTTAGCCGATAAGGGGAAGTCATTATTAAAAAATAAAGGGAAGTTATGTTTGAAGGCTCTCGACGGTCTAATTCCGAGACGCCATAATTTATTAAAATGTTCGCGACGCGAATTCCGTGGGGAACGCATCGACATATGTAATACAGTTTATTAAGCGTCAGTCCCGCTGGGGGTGCAACAATTCGAGAAAAAAAGGGGAGATAGCTACGCGCGCGTCAAGTACGCAGGGCGAGACTAGCCAGGGCCGAGGGCGAGCTCCGCTGGGAGCGCTTCGAGTAAACAGGTAATTAGAACAGGTATACGGACCGCGAGGTAAAAAAAAATATATATACGCGGATTAAGTAGAGATTTATAGGCTGAAATAAGCCACGCCGCGAGGAGCGCGTATAGTATACGCGCGCTCCATTCATAGCGGATTAATCGGAGTGGGTCTGGCCGCGCGCCGTGAATCACACGCGCGCAGCTCAGTCCCCATTCACTCGCGTAGCGTAGAAGGCCGTCCTGCCTTAGGGGTGACGCGCTCGGGAAGAGGGACGAAGCGGACCGCGTCGTGGCCCGAGACCACGTGGTGCCGGCGTATTGAATTGTAAAGGGCCCGAGCCGCCGTGCGCGCGCAAGCCGCGGCCACTCGCCGGCGAAACCAGCGGTAACGACATCTGTCGGCCGAACACAGAACTATTAAGCGCGCAACGTACCGACGCACCGAGCCGCGAGGGCCGCGTCCGGGAGCTGCTGTCGCGCGCGAGTTTCCCTGAACCTCCTAGCTCGCGTACTTAAGGGCCTTGAGCCGGCGGATAAGAAAGCGCCGAGTGTATTAATTAGTCATTTTATAGTTAATGTAAGGGTCGCGACGAGGCAGACTCGTGCGCATTCTGACCCGCGAATATTATGCCATGCGATAGACACGTTAGTCTTGCGGTTAAGGCATTTACAGCCGATATAGGCCCTTATTTAATATTTAAAAATCAGGTAATTTGTTGACCGCACCCAAAAGTGGCGGATATGATTAATAAGAACGGTACGAACAAAACCCGACCAGTTCGAGCGTCGTGCGACCATTATTAACAAAGTTAGTAAAAATCGATAAATCACGCGCTGACAGGTCGGCACGTGCCACTGCAGTCGGGCCCAAAGGAGGACGACCGGCACGTGCCGCTCAAGGCCATCTGGAAGCTTCGATCATGCAACCAGTGCAACCAAACATTCCAACGCGATTCTTTTGCGAACGCGTTGAGATATTTTAAATCTATTTTCGGATTATTGTTCAGCGTCGCGAGGAGAATAGATTGCCCTTGCGAGCGCCTCCGATATCATTTATTAAACGGGAAATCGTTGATAGGCGTCATGATTTATGACCCTGCAAATCTTAAGCTATTGGACCGGCGACTCTATAATTTTAAGGCTTTGTACATTGAAGCATATGTAAACGAACGCCCTAGTCGCCAAGTAGATTTTGATAAAATTAACGAAATTGTTATTAACAAACGACCGAGAATCCGGTCATATTCAATTATGCGAGATAGTGCGTTCGGCGCGCGATGGGTAGACATTTTGGTCCCCATTTGCGGAATGTTAATATCTATCTGCGTTTATAAGTTACTGAATTAATTATAAGAAGGGGAGGGGGGCCCGTACAAGTTACCGTTGTTAAACGAGGGCCTTCCCGAAGTTCCGGCCTAGGGGAAAAGAACCAGCAAGGCACGCGGTGAACTTTGACCTGATCGCGAAAAATGTGCGATCAGCGGTTTAGTTGTTGCTAGGCCCATCAATCAAGTTGACAGGTCGCCTCGGGTATAAATAGGGGGCCGAAAGCCACCCACAACTAATTCGCATCCAGTAGCAGTCGAGAGCAGCCGACCGCGCCGCGTGGCCTGCTAGACCCCGGGCCGTTAAGCGCCGCGAATCGAGTCAGACAGGCTCAATACGGGGGAAAAGTTAAAGTAAAATAAAGTGTTGAGAATAATAAGTGCCGATCACTGTCGGAAGTCCCGATACGTCGGTAATAAAGTTGAAGGAAAATTGTGCGAGTAATTAAAAGTGGGATCACTGCTGGGAGCCCCGGCATATCCGTAAAAGAGTATCGATAATTAATCAAAAGTTAATTGTAGTCGAAGTTACGACTAATTGTATTAAGCGACTAGTACGCGGGGAAACGTCGCGCAGTCCGACGCCGTGGAAGTTCGCTCGTTATTGTCCGCGAGTGCCGCGTGAGAATCATATTGTTGATGACCTTTGCATCCAATTGTTAATTGAGTAAATGAGTTATTGAGAACCGCGTTGATTATTTATCCGCGAGAGAGAGTATCCTGGCCACCCGAGGGCCCTCTTACTTCGGATCAGTCGGAAGGTGGACCAGTGGATTTATTGAAGCAGTTATACCTTGGTGTTTATGAGGTCAAAACACCTGGCGACCAATATTAAAGGAAACGAAGTTCGTGCCTTCACGGGAAAGTCCATGGCACATTAAAGGATATTATTATTTTACTGCGACATCATCAAGAAGTCCGATAGCTGAGGCTCCGGTCAAGAACCTGCGCTGTCTCACGGGAAGTGACTACCGGCGAGGGTCCGGGGAAACGGTTGACCTCTGCTTCCAGGAGAACAGCTGACCTTATCCTCCGACACTCGGGGCCCGCTGACCGGTTACACTTGGAAGCCGGAGAAATCCAACCCGATACGAAGCAATACTCTGAAAATTATGACCTTAAAGCGGAAGAGTTTTTCGAAAAACCGAATAAGGGAACAAGTGGGTGGTTCCACGGATGGCACGTTTTAACGTCGTTAAGATGTGCCACGACGATCAGGGCCACTTCGCACTTGATAAGACTTTAGAAAAGGTTAGGGAAAATTACTGGTTCTCCGGAATGAGTCGGTTCGTCTCCAAGTATGTCCGAGCTTGCCTGAATTGTTTGTACTATGAGTCAACTTCGGGACGAAAGCCAGGGCTCTTGCACCCCATTGAGAAGGTCACCGTCCCGTTCCATACCCTGCATTTAGACCACGTGAGACCATTTGTTCGGAGTAAACGGAAAAATACGCAAATGTTAGTCATTTTAGACGGGTTTACAAAATGTTGCGTTCTCGAACCTGCCCGAGATACAAAGACGAAATGGGTAATCAAAATACTTGATCAACTGTTCGCCATCTTTGGAATTCCATCTCGAATCATAAGTGATCGAGGAACTGCTTTCACGTCCCATCGCTTTGCAGCATTCGTGTGAAAGCTCGGGACAAAACCTATTCTAAATGCCGTGTCAACACCCAGGGCAAATGGACAATGTGAGCGAGTAAATCGGACTCTTTTGAATTCGCTCGCCGCTACTAGTGCAGGGTCGCCGGAGGACAAGTGGGACCAGTATGTTAAGCAGGTCCAAAGTGCGATTAATAACGCTATTAATCGTACGATTCAAAAGAGTGCGGCACAATTACTTTACGGGTTCAAGCCTTGTAGTGTAGCGGATTCGGCACTGATCGCCGGAATTCAGGCGTCCCTGGACCAGGTGGGCCTCCGAGAGCTTCGCAAGGAAGCTAAACGAGCCATGGATGCCGAGCAGGTTCGGCAGAAGGCGCAGTTTGACGCTAAGAGATGCAAGGCGCCACGCTATGACGTAGGAGACGTTGTAATGGTGGCTGCCAATTTAGCGGCGACGGGACAGAGTCGAAAATTGGTGGTCAAGGCCAAGGGGCCATTTAAGGTAACGGCTGTACTTCCCAACGACCGGTACGAGGTTCGGTAACTCCGAAAAGCCAAGGGGCAGAAGAGTGTCGTTGCGGTCGACAGTTTACGTCGATGGATTACATTTGACGCTCTTGAGTAGAGCAAGGTAAGATTCTTGTCGCTCGAGCCTAATTTTTCTCCTGTATAGGTTGAGGAAGGAAAACACGGTCGGGGTCGGAGTCGAGGTCGACCGACGCGAAGCCAAGGTTCGACCATATTAGACCGTAGGAGACCGATGAGCGCGCTGGAGTGAAATTCCGAAGGACCATTGATAGTTGGACTACCAGGGGACCGGATGCGGCGCTGCTGGAGGCGACGGAGGACGAGAGTTCTAAGGGACGAGGAATCGGGACATTCGGAAAACGGAGCTCTTGGAGACTCGACACATCCAACGCCGATCCCTTCGCTGAACATCCGCATATTTCGTTATAAAAAAGTTTGAATTTTACCGATAATAAGACTCAAGAAACCCTCCTTTAAAAATGTTATTCTATCATGCATCGCTTACGCATTTCACCCGTGAGACCTGTTTATAATAGAAGGAGCTAGATAAATTCGAAAGTTGTAATACTTGGTCTCAAAATTGAAAACAGTTGAATTGAAAATTTAACCTTTCTGCGAAAAACATAAAAATCCAAAAGGTGCAATGTACAATAGATCAAGATTTAAAAAATCAACGCAGAACATGATTTACTTATTTCATTATTCAGTAAAACGTTATCAGTGAAAGAATAAGCATTACATTTCGGTTATTTTGTCTTTTTAATTTCTTCCAATTTGTATAAATCTATAAAATTTAAGTTCAGTATTATATATTTCAAAGGCTTGATACAACTTTATTTAACATAATTGTATGTAATGTGATTCAATCGCTGGAAGTTTATTATACACTATTTGAATGAACAATATCTTGCTCTGATGCATACTTTCTGATATATATGTGTGAATTCCAAATTTATGAATTAAAGAGATTAATGAATTCACTATTTTAAGAGTTCGATACCAAAAGTGAAAAACAACAAATTTTATGTCCGTTTTCTAAACTAGCAACATTAATTATTATTCAATATTAAAATTTCATCTTCTATGTGTATGTTGCAAGTTCAGAAAATGGATATAACCATTGTTGTTTTTTACTTTTGGAATAGAACTCTTAAAATAGTGAATTCATTAATTTCTTTAATTCATAAATTTGGAATTCACACATATATATCAGAAGTATGCATCAGAGCAAGATATTGTTCATTCAAATAGTGTATAACATAGTAAAACCACTATCATTGTTATAACTTCCAGCGATGTAATATATATATATATATTGCGACGTGTTTCCGTCACAAGGTTCGACGCCCGGTTTGCAATACTCGCGGAATAGGCGCCAATTTAGATTCCGCTAAGTAGCATCGTTTATACCGGCCACTGAATCGAAGTCGACAAAAATGGCACGCCCCTATTTGACAGGGACCGTACGCCTCATCAAAATCTAGAAATTGAAATCAAGGCCATATGGCCAATACTTTATTTTTCAACGAAGACACTTCTCGTCGTTGCCTCTCGTCTCTCTCGCTCTCTCTCTTTCTCTCCAAATTTGTCTCAATCTCCGTACCTCAAAATCACTATGGCTTCTTTGGCACGACCGTCCTTGTCCGTAGTTTATCCAAGAAGAAGGAGCCAGGCTCCCTTTGTTTTTTATTACCCGGCAACACGTGGGAACTTGGCACGCGACGCCGGCCACCTCCCCCACCCGATGACCGATCCGATTGGCCGGCGCTTCCGAAAGCTTCGGCCATTGGCCCGTGGCAAGCGCCTCGGATCGCTCATCGAAGCCGGATCTAGGCCATCCGAGGATCGATGGCAAATTTGGCGTATTCACCTCTGATTGGTCGGATCCCTTGCAGGGTCCTCCCCGGCCAGTAACGCCGTGCTTCGGGCCGCCGCCGCATCCCGCGCGCGCGGCGCCCGTCCCTCCATATTGGCCGCGCACCGACTCCCGGGCATTCGCGTGCCCACTCTGGGGAGACATAACCTTGCCGGTCAACCGGCGCCCCTGACTTCTGGGCCGGTGACTGGCTCTCGGTGGCGGCCGAGGGACCGCGAGTGCCCTTTTGGACTCCTCGCCCTCAATCTCCAAGCCGGTGTTAGCTTCGCTAAACGCGTGCCACTCCGATCCTCGTAGGCCCTTTTAAGGTTAGGCTTCGGCGCCGCCCACTTCGGACCAACCGCACCACCGGGTAACTTTCGGTCCCTAAAACGTTTTATCTCCTGAATTATTATTATTTCTATCTTGTTGGTCTTCCCCACAATTTCTCCTAGATTTCATGTCGAAGAGGTATGGCCCGAAGAGAGAGAGGGAGGCAGTCGAGAGGTCCCGATACCAATTCCAACCCATTTCACATAGCCCATCTGGCCCCAAGTAACATTGATAGGACATGTGGGATGTTTCCTTAGGTAGTGGCCGGTAGCATCGATCTCTAAGAGGTAATCGGAGGGCCTCCTCCGTCTAATATATACTTAATATAGGGTGCGGGGGACCAGACTCATCCTCCGATATACCTGATTCCTCGTAACGTGAGGGAGCATTGAGCCCACCACGTTACAATATATTTGTATATATTACATACATATATATGTATATATAGCGCTTTGAAACATATATTAATTTTTATAATTGAATGTAACCATTTTCTTATGTTGTAACTCATGTTCAATAATTATCAACAGTCTTCAATTTTGGATTTGAAATTTAGCAAAGTTTGAGATACTAACGTTCAATATGTTCTCATTTCTCAGAATCAGTCTATCGAATCAAAAGATGATTCCATGGAACCACAAAATATGTCTACAGTCAATATTTATTTAAGCAAACAGGAATTTGAAAGTTTACTGGAACATAAAATTCATCAGAGGGAGGAAAAGCAGCGTCGCAATTTAAGATGTCGTCGATATACTATTTTAAAATCGGGTTCTTGGCAACTTTTAATTTCTAAAAAGTTTGTTGAAACTACCGGAAGAGCTTGTGGGCATAATTTTCATACGCACACAATTTACAGAAATTCGGGTAGAGGGACATTTTCAGGACGTTGTCGCTGTGAATCAATTATTAACGGGGAGCTTAAAAACATGGGGCAAGAAATAATTACTGTTACGTGCACGTATATCGATGGCAATGGCAAATGTTCAAAAAGATCTTGTCGGCAGCTCGAAAGAGATGACTTAGGACGGGAAATTTATGAAAAGAACATTAATGTGTTCCGAACTGAAGCAACAAATGCTTTATTAAAAAATGATGGTCAAAGGAAACCGCCATTTTTATACAGTAACGCTGTTTACAGAAATAAAAAAAAAACAGTATAAAGAATCCGCGTATGTAGATAAAGATCCGATAAAAGCTTGTGGACTGTATAATCCAATCAATATAAAGGCATACTTCGAAGTATTGGATACGACCCGTTTTTTGTTCATTATTGGACAAATTTCCAAAACAACGCCTATAGAAAATTTAGCACTGACGAACATTCCTGCATTTCCATAGATTCAACTGGATCGATTGTTTTGTCGATACAAAAACGTAAAGAAGTAAAGCCACCACCAATATTTTTGTATGAAATTGTCATTAATAGAAAAAATGGACATTTCGCCATATGACAAATGCTGTCGGAATCCCACAAAACTAATGCCATTCAATATTGGCTAAATAAGTGGCTTGCATCAGATGTACCATCACCAAAAGAGGTATAGTATAAAATCAATATAGTCATTGCTATGACTATTAAATTGAATGCTACAATATTTATTAGCAAAAAATTAACTCATCATACCTTACACGGCATAAAATATTGTTGATATTTTATGGCACCTATTACGGAGACACTATAAAAATAAAATTCAAATAATACTGAGTTTGAACGAAAAACCTATTGTACATAAGGCACTGTTACGTCCCACGTAACTTACCCCTCCAATTACTTATATATAAACCATTATTGTTCAGATCAATAGGTGAAAATCAATTAGCTATTGATAAAACCAACTCGAGTCACAGAGACACTAGAGCGGTCCAGATGAACCTTCGGACACCCTGGCGCCTGACCGTCCGGTAGGGGTAAGAGGCGACCGTCGAACCCCCGGGGCAGGGAATTCTTTCCCAGCGATCTGGGTGTTCCTCTCTTTCGAGTCCGCGTCTGCTTTCTGTCAACCCCGCACATGTCTCGCGTTATGTCGTGACTCTCTTCACTTTCTTCTTGTCACGTAAATCTACCTCTTGAGCTCATAAGTTAAATCTTAAACTCCAAAACATCGACTCGTACCTTCGAGTACTTCTCTGTCACCGCGGTCCTTTAGCCCTTGAATTGTTCCTTTCCTAGAACTCCTCGTCCTGTAGCCTATTTTTGCTTTCCCCACCTACGACTCAAAATGCATAAACTTTTCCCCTTCTCACTATCCTGCAGCCAATCATCGCTCTTTGTAAATGCATCCTAACCTTGTCTTAACCTATCCTCGACGACGTTCCTAAAAAACTCCTCCCCTGATTCCAGCATCCCAAAGCTCCTAACTCGAATCGCTCTGCCGTTTCGTTAGATAAAATTCATCTCCCGCGAGAACAAGTCTCCGGTATTACGCGCTCAATCTCTCGCGCAAGTTCTAAGTCCACTCGCGCTAGTGGCCCGCTCAATCAGGCTCGATACTCGTGACCCGGCATAAGTTATCGTTCAATCAGTCACTTCGTTCTGTCTATTTATTGTTAACTTCGATTGATTTGTTAATTATTACAAGTGGTAAATAAACGTTTAAGTCTTGTTACGCATTTCGCACCTGGCAACGCTCTTCCTCTCTCGTGTTCGCAAGCAGCTCGAACATTTTTATTTTGTCCTTCGAGCCGAATCCGCGAAGTGCAGACATATGACTCTAACTTTGTGCGAAGTGAAGTGATTAATTGAGAACAATGCCTGAGGAACAACAGCAGTTTTCCTCCACCATTAAAGCAACAACGCAGCGACTTATCGCCAAGCAGGATGATCTCGCTGCTTTCCTGGACAACTGCGCCAAGGACATCGAGGAAATGCAGGATCCATCTGCCGTTTTCTTGGAAAGGCAGATAGAGGAGCTGACATCGAGTTGGAATAACTTCAAGCTCACCCATGCTAAGGTACTTGAGGATCCACAAGCCGCGTCGTGCTCGTATGTGATAGAGGGTCGGCGCGATTGATTTCATTCTACTTATTCCGCTTTGCTCAATCGCATATATCGTCTCCTCGACTCTCGCCAACAAGCCCCGCGATCGACAACTCCGCTATCGGTAACAACGCCGTCGGTCCACCTCCCACGGATGAATCTTCCCCAATTCCGCGGCGTGTACACCGAGTGGGAGTCGTTCCGGGACATTTTCACGGCAGTAATCCACGAGCACCTTTCCGTATCTAATGTTCAGCGCCTGCATTATCTTCGCACCTGTCTCGAAGGTGAGGCCCTGTCGCTTCTCGACGGCACACTAATTACAGACGACCAATACGAGGGATCTTGGGCCGCGCTTAAGGCAAGATACGAAAATAAACGGGTTCTTTTGTGCAACCATTTAGACCATTTACTTAACCTATCGGCCATTAAACGCGAATCCGCGTCCGACTTGAAAACCCTCCGAGACGGCACAATGAAGACTCTGCGTTCCATTGAGCTGCTCGGACGGAAAGAATTTCTAGGGAATGACCTGTGCGTTTACCTTACCGTAAAGAAATTTGATTCCGAGCTCCGAAAGGATTGGGAAAAATCGCTCGGGAACACATTGACACCGCCTAAATTCGAGGATTTAGTAAGCTTCTTAGACATCCAGATTCGCGCGCTCGAATCCTCGAAACCCTCTCAGGCAAACGCACAGCCACCCCCACGCGGTCCAGGCGCCCCGAAATCTCGTCCCGTCGGTACAAGAGAACATCTGGTGACCAAGAAACCGCGCTCTTGTCCTTCCTGCCAAGAGGCACATTATCTAGGTCAATGCCCGGAGTTTCAAAAACGATCTCCGGAGCAACGCATGCAGCTCGTTACGCAGCTTCATCTGTGCGCGAACTGCCTATCTCGCGGACGTACTCGCGAAACTTGTAGATCCGAACGTCGGTGCACTTTTTGCAATAAAGGGCATCATTCCATGTTGCATCGACCATCGAATTCAAGTCGATCGGACGCTGGTCCATCGATAAGCTCCGAGGCCGGTCCAAATTCAGCGACCTTCGCTTCATCCTCCTCTACCTCGCCAATTACCGCTGTTAATTCTCACTTAGCTGAAAAACAGAACGGCGAGGCGCCAGTGCTTCTTGCAACAGCTCTGGTAATACTCCAAGCACCGTCCGGAAGGTGCATTCGCGTTTGAGCGTTGTTAGATCAAGGATACGAAGCTAGTTTCATTTCGGAATCCGAGGCTCAATTGTTAAAACTAAAACGCTCAAGATCGAAGTCCCGATCCTCGGACTTGGATCATCCCTCGCTGAAACCGCAAAATTGATCGCTCAGCTCCGACTCCGATTTCGACGTCGAAGTCCGTGCGCTCGTGATGCCACAATTAACGGGCGCACGGCCACCGCAGCAGTTAGCTCGTCGAGAGTGGCCACATCTCGCCGACTTGACCCTAGCCGATCCGTCATATGCGACGTCCACAAAAATTGAATTCATCCTTGGAGCGGATTTGTTCGGACCCCTGCTGCGCGACGGAGTGCGCCATGGGGCCCCAGGAGCTCCCATTGCTCAAAGGACCGCGCTCGGCTGGATCCTTTCCGGACCGCTATCCTGCGGCCCTGCGACAAAGCCGATTGAGCCTATCTCGCCAATTACATAGCTTCACATGCACGGCAATTCCGATATTGGCTAAAAAAAAAAAAAAATTCTGGGAGTTAGAAGAAGTTCCAGATACCCACATTCTCTCAGCTGACGAGGAAGAGTGCGAGCGTCATTTCCAGGAGATGTATCGACGCGACGATGAAGGACGCTACATAGTGCGGCTGCCGATGAAGACGACGCCTCTGCCGAACCTTCGCAGCTCTGAGAGGACGGCCCAGCAACAATTGCAGCAGCTAGAATGCCGACTTGCGAGATCGCCACAAGTCTCAAACGCATACTCCGCATTCATGGACGAGTATGCGAATCTTCGTCACATGGAGGCAGCGAACGACAGTTCGCCGGCAAATCTCTATTACATGCCACACCACGCTGTTATCCGCGAAGCCAGTATCACCACTAAGCTTCGAGTCGTATTTAATGCTTCGCATAAGGTCGTCTCCGGAAAATCGTTAAATGATTGTTTGCACACAGGGCCAGTACTTCAACGAGATCTCAGCGCCCTCATTACGAAGTGGCGCACGCATCGCTTCGTGTGCACTGCAGACATTGAAAAAATGTACCGGCAGATTCGCATACATCCGCACGACGCAGACCCTGCAGCGAATTCTATGGCGCAAATCGGCACACGAACCGATCACCAGCTTTCGACTCCTCACGGTGACGTATGGCACTGCCTACGCGCCATACCTCGCATTCCAGACCCTCCGCCAATTAGCGGAAGACGAGAGGTCCAACTTCCCGCTGGGAGCCGAGGCCCTCGAAAAGGACTTTAACGTTGATGACGTCCTCGCCGGGGCCGATGACCTGGACACTGCGCTAGCCATTCAGAAACAGCTGATGGACATCTTGGCCACTGGAGGCTTTCAGCTGCGCAAGTGGGTAGCAAACCACCCGCAGCTCCTCGAGCAGGTGCCCGTAGAGCTCCGCCTTTCGTCATCCCTCATCTCACTGGCAGCAGATGAGCAAGTGAAAACTTTAGGGCTTTTTTGGAACCCATCAACTGAGGCATTTCAATTTAAAATGAGCCTGCTTGCAGCAAGTGCCATCCACCAGCCTACAAAACACAGCATCTTATCCTCCATAGCTCGGTTGTTTGATCCGCTCGGTTGACTTGCACCGATCATAATTACCGCGAAAATTGTAATCCAAAGATTATGGCTTGCTCAGGTCGACTGGGATCAATCCTTACCATCGAGTGTCGAAACAGAATGGGTAGGATTTCAAAGACAGCTTCCAGCCATCGAAAGCATCTCCATCCTCCGGTGGACCGGGAAAGGCCAACCTTCCGAGACGAACGAGATCCACAGCTTCTGTGACGCGTCCATGCACGCATACGCTGCCGTATGCTGCTCTCGTGTTCGCAAGCAGCTCGAACAAACGGCAGCAGTTAAAACCTTCCTTCACCATAAAACGATAGAGCAGTATGCACATCAATGTCAGCCAAATTCAACCGTGGTTCCAAATACGTATATTCGAACAGATGTTGCCCATTTAATGAAAAATTATAGAAATTTATTGAAAAGCGAGAGAAGGGCGAAACAAAAATGTTATCTGGCATGCGTAGCGCAATTAATCCTTGTAGAAGACATTTATCAGGCAAAAGGTTTGTTAACATCAATTTTCCCTGTTTGTAGAAGCGACAACGATGGAGAACTATACACGGGCATGAGCTCCACGTGTGAAATTCAACGGAAGAAACTTGAAAAATTAAATATCAATTTCAGCCAAATTCAACCGTGGTTCCAAATACGTATATTCGAATAGATGTTGCCCATTTAATGAAAAATTATTGAAATTTATTAAAAAGCGAGAGAAGGGCGAAACCAAAATTTTATCTGGCATGCGTGGCACAATTAATCCTTGTGGAAGACATTTATCAGGCAAAAGGTTTGTTAACATCAATTTTCCCTGTCTGCAGAAGCGACAACGATGGAGAACTATACACGGGCATGAGCTCCACATGTGAAATTCAACGGGAGAAACTTGAAAAATTAATTACTTCCAATAACGAAACGGATGGCAATAACTGTACGATAATACAACCAAATAAAAATAATGTTAAAAGAATTTATATCTGATATTATGTAGTAGTTATCTTGAACTGAAATAATATAATGGTTCAAGATGATATTCAATCAGGGGAAGTAGAAAATGACTTTCTGGAGAACCAATCCCGACGATTTTTTGTCAGAAGAAAAAAACACGGATGATTGTAAGTTTTGTTACGCGTTTTTATGTAAACATTTCAAACAGATGGAAGTTAAATATTTAATCATTTGTATACACATTTTCATAAATAAACGTTCCTTTCAATTAGGTGTACGCGCTATTTACACTTTGTACCATATTGAACAATTTTAGCTATATTTGAGCATTTATTTATAATGTCCGCATTTATACATTTACAGACTCGAGTCAAACAGTACCTCACATGACTAACTAGTGGCATCATTGAGCTGTAGAAATTGACGAAAACGTAAAACATACAATATCCTTGGAAGGAAAAGCAAACTCAGCAAATCCCGATTTTTTACATAAACTAGCCGATTATATAATTGAGAATTCGAAAACGTTCCCCTATGGACTTGCATATCGTGGACCTATTCAGGTACGGTCGAAAACCAGCAATAAGCGCTCCCGTAGAATCAGACTTCAACGATCTTAAGACTCGTTTACTTGGTAATAAAAAATTGCCTACGCGAGTCGACGAGTTTCTCAAAATTCATATTGAATTTATTAAGGGAAAAATGAAGATTGTTGAGGATGAACGTGTTTTAAATTGTAATAAAAATAAAACTATCAATTCAACTGAAATTGAAGATATAGAACCAGAACCAGCACGAAACCTTAGATGCCCTGCATGCACCAACGGCGATAATCCAAGTGGTGCACACACATGTCTTGTATGTCACAAACCAGTCCATGCATTAGATTCATGCTCTATTCCATTATCGAGTGAAGAGGGCTATGGGAAAAAAAGATTGTGCAAAGAATGCCGATCTATTAAATATGGGGATGTTGATGCAATAATTGCATTCGACGAAATTGAAAATTGGAGGGGACTGGCACAATCAACGAGAAATAAAACAGTTAGAACTTCAAAATATATAAAAAAAAATGATTGCCTCATGAAATTACTCTGCATCGAAAGTTACAAAATGTGCCTGTTGTAAAAAATAGCAATATAAATATGTCAAAAAGTATTAAAAAGAAAAACAGGCCCCGTAGTGCGAGAGCATGTTTCATTAACTAACACGTGCGCGTTTGATGCTATTTTCCAGGCCCTCTTAAGTACCACAGAAGTCTCACAGAATATTAATAACTATTATTATCAAGAAAAAGACAATGCATTCTTTCAACTAATTCTGGACACAATTTTAAATGATGTAACATCAATAACATATGCAAACAGATTAAATATCCTCATGAGGATGTTCAGTATGACAAGAAAAATTGGAAATAATATCTTAATTGATTGTCAAACTAGCATAGATGCCATGTGGCTAAAACTGTTTAGGCAATACCCCCAATTTTGTCGAAGAATCAAGGTGCAGCGCAGGTTGTCCACCGCGAATTAAATATATTAAATGCGCGGTTATCGCAGGAACTGCAACAAATAATAAATTAATCAGACCAGCAGTTGAAGAGAGGATTACGCAGGGTCCAACAAAATGCTGTCAACATAATTGCAGCCGAGTAGAAACAACTGCAGTGGTAGACATGGGTAACTATTTTACAATCCTTCAACATGTTGGACATTTTCAATAAACAATTATAGTGTTCTACTTAATATTTAATATTTCAATAAGTCATAGACATTGTTGATTGGATGAATGAGACTGGAACAAATGTTTCAGTGTATCAAAAGCCGTACCCAATTTCATTATTTATGAAGTTTCGTACGTAACATTTAGCCCTTAGCGCTGCGTTGCCTCTGCTACGGAGGCATCCATTATTTGTTCAGCAACTGGTGATGCGCTAAGGATTTATTACGTTTACAACTTTAATTATACATTTCTTAATGCTAATATTATTAAAATCTGATATCTTTTAAGAGAAAGTATTCGTGCCCTGATGAAAAGAAAAACAAGCGGTATATTTGAGATCTTAAAAACTATTAAGAATATATTAAATAAGTGCGAAATCCACGTAACAGCAAATTCGAGAGATATCACATTTCTGATAAATAAATTTAAATAACATTTTGTTTCGGGTCAAATATTTGTTATAGAAATTGAATCGATAATTGCGGACCAAATACCAGCAACTGACAATCAAGAGTTAATCGATTACATGCAAATGACTGAACAAGCAATTAAAAAAATTAGATTAGAAAATATTCCACGAAAGCTTCAGTTAACTGTAGGTCGACTTCAGGTCGAATATTGTCTAATCGGAATTGGACAATATTATCCACCAGCGATGCCCAGACGGTCCAGTGGAGATGACTTCAATAATACCATTGGCCATTATATCAGCCTAAGCTACAGGAATAATGACCAATGGTACGAATATGATAGCCTGGATGTTTCAACGAGAAAAACTGAGCGGATAAAAGACACATTTTGAGCGATGCCACACATTATTTGATATGCCCAGTAAATTAAATATAAAGATACCATAATTTATAACACTATAGAATAAACAAATTATTTTGTTACGAGGCTACCCGATTTTCCTCAAAAAAGAGAAGCGCGCATTCCATTAAGTATGAACCAGTTATCGGAAGATAAATATCGAATCCAAAGCAACGACAATATTATCTGATTAAACCGGAAAAATAATAATGAGTGGAACAATCATCGAGGAATGTTTTGGCTTATTCGCACGCCTTCCGTACCGAACTGCACTCTGAACCAAAACACTGGACCTGCTCTTCCATCAACATAGTGACTTCCTGAGCACGTCCGATCAAGCTTCTAACAACAAAATCCAAAAACAAGGAAATTGGACTCTGTCCTCACGGGCATCTCAAGGATAAGATCTCGTATAAAAACGGCATCGAAAAAGAGCAACGAACAGTGTTTAAAGCAGCAGTCTATAGCGGGCAGTCAAAGAGACCAGTCACAGGAGTTAGCCTGGGGTTCTCTGAAGAACTGACCGTACTGTAGTAACACTTGTGCATTTCGGTACTCCGACATCCACGAGTCAACAGTGAGAAGAACGACGCCACTGCGAATTCCGGACCAGCGGGAGAATCTTAGGAAGCTCCAACCCTAGGGCACGTTCCGGTTTGAAGGCGTTCATGTGCAGTTAATTGCAACCGGCAGGACGTAGGAGAGACGTCACCGGAAGTAAAGGCCTCTGCGAAGCCAAGATACAGGTCCTCTTCGAAGAGCACCACTCTTCCACTTTTTCACTCTTTTATCACTCTATTTCGAACCCTATTCCAAATTACTAACCCGAAACAGAATTCGGCATTCACCTTCTGGTAACGACTACCAAATTCTAACTCCTCAAGTATAAATAGCAACTCATTAGCCGCCCTTGCTGGGTAAGGCAAAGCGCACCTTGCAAGCAAAGAATCTCGCGTCAGCATTCCGCAATTGATACGCGGACATATATCGACACACTTCCGCAAGCCGCTGGCGCGCGGCCTCCAACGTCCTTGTCTCTTCTCGCGACGATCCGTTTAGCACAGTATATCTTTTGCGCATTCTTTCTTTGGCATATTTAATTTTGAGTACAACGGATTATGAATCCTACAACTTCGATTATCAATCCTACTTTGATTTCTCGATGCCTATCCGCGAACACTTTGTAAAAAAACTCCGCCCTACAGGACAGCATCCGAAAGCGCTCTGGAAAAAGGTCCCTCTGGGCATGGTCAGAATCTCCTAAGATCTCCTGCAAGTCACTTCCTCGTCAAGCGACCAAAAGACCACTCTCACCAGTGGTCCGCACATCCGCGCTATATAAAAACACGTGTCCGCCTCTCACCTAACCGTCACGATCAGTATTTGTTTGTTTGAGTTTGTAAAATCTTTAAGATTGTTATCAATAAATTCTCGTGGTTATTCGCGATTTGCACCCGGCACCACTTCCATTACTTCAAGTCCGCGATTCCTCGAACATATATTTATTGGTCCTTCGAGCCGGATCCGCGAAGCACAGGACATACCGCGAATTTGAATTCGAAACGTTCAGTCGAGTGAACAATTGCAAGCAACATGGCCGAAAAACAGCAAGCGTCGTCCACCATCAAGCCCGCCACCCAGCGTCCCATCTTCAAGCAGGACGACCTCGCCGCCTTCTTGGATTCCAGCAATTCCAGGCTCCGTCCGCAGGATTGCTAAACCGCCAGGTGTACGAGCTGATGACGACATGGAACAACTTCAAGCTGAACCATTTCAAGGTCCTGGAAGACCCACATTCCGCATCCTCCTCCTACGTCAAAGAAGGTCGGTTCGAACGCTTCTAAACTAAATACTCTACCGTGCTCGACACACTGTTCAAACTCCTCGATAATTGCGGAGCCCCTCCGCGATCGTCTACTCCCGCTTCGACGACCGCCCTATCGGTTCATCTCTCGCGCATCAATCTTCCCAAACTCAACGGGGCTTACACCGATTGGGAACCGTTTCGGGACATCTTATCGGTCATTCACGAAAACGCAACCTTGACAAACGTGCAACTCCTCCATCACCTCCGTGCGAGTCTCGAAGGGGAAGCCCTCGCCCTTCTTCAAGGGACCCCGATAACCGAGAACGAGTATGACGGCGCTTGGTTCGCGCTCCGCGAATGGTACGAGAATAAGCGCGTCCTGCTCCTGAATCATCTAGACGCCTTATTCAGTTTGCCTACCGTGAAACGCGAGTGTGCGTCTGATCTCAGAACGCTACGTGACGGCACGATGAAAATTTTAAGGTGTGACGGGCAAGCCGTCACGTCGTTTGAACGACGCGCCACCGGGCCAGTGGCGCCCTCAGGCCCCGGACACCGCGCCGGCGCGCCCGAGCGCCACTGAACTGGCCCGAAGATCGCCGAAGGCCCGGCGGGACGAGGCCCGCCGAGCACACTTCCGCCTCGACGACGTGCCAAGCAAGAGAGACGAGACCGAGCTCTAAGTGTGCCTCCCGACCCGTCGAACCTGACCACGGCCAGCACCCGGCATCCCGACCGCTTCCGCCCACCGGCCGAGCGTCTCAGCCGTGAGGGCCCACCGCCGCTGCCGACCCGGCCTGTCCCGAGACGCCCCGCCGCCACGAGGTGCCCGCCATTACCCGGCGCCCGCGTGCTCGCCCGTAGCCGTAAGTAGGTTAAGTAATTAGAATAAGGTAGTTTAGGATAGGGCCAGTAGTTAAGAACAATAATAAATTCATGGTCATTATACACATATCTATCTATGTCTTCCCCCGCCCCCGCTCCTCCACCAGTATTCCTTTCCACGTTATAAAGGTCGCTCGGAAATCTCAACCGAAAGGAAATGCTCGGAAACGATCTGTACGTATATTTAACTCTGAAGAAGTTCGATTCTCAACTTCGAAGGGACTGAGAGAAATCTCTCGGCAACAGCTCCGATCTTCCCGTCTTCACCGATCTTGTCAAATTCATGGACATGAACGTCCGCGCGCTCGAGTCATCCACGGCTCCGAACGTCGCACCCGCTTCAAATTCTCGCGGCACGGTTCCCTCGAAACCGCGATCCGGCGTGGCAAAGGCGCATCACGCGATTCCCAGCAAAACGCGCTCCTGCCCGTGCTGCCACGAATCCCACTATCTCGGGCATTGTGCGGATTTTCAATGTCGCTCGCCGGAGCAGCGGAACGAATTAGCCAAGCAATCCAAGGTCTGCCTCAATTGTCTGTCGACTAGTCATAACACAAGGCAGTGCCGATCGGAACGCCGATGTTCGACCTGCAACAAGTCACATCATTCCTTGCTGCATTTACAATTCCGCGAGCAATCGAAATTCACAGACGAAGCGTCCAAACCGCGCCCAACTACTTCCGGAGACCTTCCGCCTTCCGGGTCTCCTACGACAGTCTCCGCGACCATCAACATCGGAATTTGCCGTCCGCCATTCGATTACACGAATGCTGCAATCCGCCACTCGAGTCCAAGAATCGCGTCGGCACCTTTGCTCCCCGCAACGGCGGGAGATTCGCGACGAGATTCTGAGAATTCCCGTTGATTTTGGAGGTCAGCCGTTATCTCCCTCGACGCAGGAATCCGGCGGCCATTCGACACCGGAAGATTTGTGACGTAATTCCGTGAATTCACTTTGTCCGTCGATTTTTGGAGGACAGCCGTTATCTCCCTCGTCGCAGGAAACCGCAGGCTCTCGTCGGCCGCGACGTAATTCCGCGAATTTGTCGACATCGGAGAATTAGGAATTCATTGGCTCTCGTTGACGTCGGACGGTAGCACTTTGGAACCTTGTAGAACTTTTTACCTCAAACGCTTCTTTCTCCCTCTTCTTCTCACTCCCCCTCTCCCCCTCCTCCCTCACACCTTCTCTAACAACTTATTCTTCTCCAGTCCTTTAATTTAGGTTTTGGTAGCATTTCGCAGAATGCCTCGAAGATTATTCTTAGCTCTCTTGAACGGTATGTAGCACGAGGTCCAAGATATCCAGTGAAAATTTCGTTCCAGCCAAGTATAAGTTCATGCACTTATACTTGGCTGGAAGACGCTCCTATGGGCACGGTGGTTGAAACAGGAACGTTACAGGCTCGGTGAAATAGTTATCGGTTCCAATTAGAGAAAACTTCTTTAATTGCTCTGCAAGAACCATGGAAAGTACAATTTCCCGAGAATATTCAGCCCATTCCCGATGATAAGAAGTATATACAGATATTATACTCAACTGAGAATTTTTACGAACAAAATGACGGTCACTGGGTCTGCTGTTTTTATGATACAAGATCCATATATATTTACGATTCATTGAATCAAGGAATGCTATATCCATTGAAGGAAAAATATTTAAAACATTTGTTTCCAAACGGACGTTTTGAAAAAAAAGTCAGTAGTATTCCCTAAAGTTACGGCTCAAACGAACTCTAATGATTACGGACCATTTGCTATTGCATTTGCAGTGTCGCTTCTGTTTGGCAATAAACCAGAAATGGTAGAGTATAATTGTTCTACTTTGCGATCACATTTATTACACATATATATTTCTAATATCATAAGTTATTTTCCTATAATTCCGCAATCGAATTCTTCGTTGCCAGTCTTTGTAGCAAAGTCAGACAGTTCTGAAATGTCGATAAAGAATCGGCTGCCAAAAAATTCACCCATAATCTCTGATATTAGTTCAATTTCGAAAATATCAAAAATGCAACGGAAACCAGGATTGATAATTAAAAATAATGATAGTATCAGTCAATCTTCGGAAATTCAGCAATCCCATCGTTCTTTGTTATTCCCTGTAGGGGTACAGAATGTTACATACTCCGAATCAAATCAGTTGCAAAACAAACCACAGTTTGTTGCACGCCTGCACCGCCAGCCCTCGCGGAAAGTTTCCCAAAATACATAAAAATTCCTTTCCCTCCAGGCCCGACGACCTCAAGTGCTCCGAAGGCGCCGTGGGCTGCACTCCGACCCAACGGGTACAGCCGCGGCGCTCATTCGGGAGCACTAAGGAGCCGTCGCCGGGCCGACCCTCGCTCCCTCTCC